>NC_092318.1:44216500-44525000 GCF_036785885.1 Coffea arabica | reverse complement strand
CAAACTCTTTAAAGTTTTTATGAAGTCAAAATGTATCAACAAAATATTTAGGGCAAAAAATCTCAGCGGCCACTAAACTATTGGTCAGATCATGTTTTGGTCATCAAACTATTTTTCGTCAGTAATTAGCCACTAAACAACTTAATCAGTAAATTCGTGACCATTTAGTCGATAATTGCTCTTAATCTGTGAAATTAGCAGTACACGTGGCAAAGTGCGGGGTAATTTTATCCAAAAACTATGCGACCCTATCTCATAGATTAACTGCTAATTTGACAAATTAAGAGCAATTATCGACTAAATGGTCACAAATTTACTGATTAAGTTGTTTAGTGACCAATTATTGATCAAAAATAGTTTGATGGCCAAAACATGATGTGACCAATAGTTTAGTGGCCGCTGAGGTTTTTTACCCAAATATTTATAAATTTCGCACCTTTTTTTAAATGGTAAATCTACTCGATATCTTACACACTAGCGAATTTGAATGTATATTATATTAGCAAAGATTTAGAGCTCAAAAAACAGACTAAAATGATGTACCATGTATCCTAATCCACTAGCGCATATATAGCTCACGGTGAACTGGGGAAGGTAACTACGACAAGAGCTTCCGAAGATTTCTAATGTTCCCTATTACCTAAAACAAATATGCTGAAGAACGCATAAAACAATAGTGGGCTCACTAATAGGCTAATAGCAGTAAGTTGTGACAGGAATGGCGGATGCCTTAGAAAGAGCCTTTCAAAATTTCGACTTGTCTGAAACAGAGTTAGGAGGTGTCGATCTGAGTGGCGAGGACTTGGAAGAAGGCGTCACTGAGTGTCAAGGAAGTCTGGTAGGAAAGCTGATAGGTGAAAAAATTGCCAACTTCACGGGGTTAAAGAACTTTGCAAACCATGCATGGGGATACCCCTCAAAGATGAAAGTGACTGAGTTAGGTCCTAACTTATTCCAGTTCCATCTGGGAGATGAAGGGGAGAAGAAAAAGATCTTATCTGGAGGGCCTTGGGTCATGGATAACCAGGTGCTGATAATGAAGGAGTGGGTAGAGGGGTATGATAGAAACAACAGCTTTTTCCAGCATTTCTTTCTTTGGATTCAACTATGAAACCTACCGGTGCACTGGTTGAGTAGAGCAGTGGGTATGAAAATAGGAGGGATCTTTAAATCAGTTAGGGGAGTGATTCTCCCAGAAAGTGGTGAGAAAGAGGGTCGCCACATGAAGATTATGGCTGAGGTAGATATAACGAAACCACTGGTTCGAGGGACAAAGATCAACTTTAAGAACCAGGCAGTGTGGGTTCAGTTCAGGTATGAACGCTGCCTTGATTTCTGTTATAGGTGTGGTATCATAGGGCATAGTGATAGGACTTGTACTGTGGTAGGAAGGGTGGGGGGGGGGAGAAGCGAGAGGAACAATATGGTGCCTAGATGAGAGCTGGAAATATAATGGTATCTCCCTTAAAGGGACGACTGGAAGGAGTAAGTGAAATTGGTGGAAAGAGGGTGGGGGCAGGGTCTCCTAGTAGTGAAGTTCAAACTGGGGTACAAATGTCTGGGGATACATTAAATCTTGGGGGAAAAATAGTAGAGTTTTGGTGGGAAAGGAAAGGGTGGATAAGGAGAAAATGATGAAGAGACAATTTGAAGAGAGGTGGGATGAGATTCTAAAGGATAGCAGACAATATGAAAAGGCAGACCAAAGGGTTGAAAGTTTGGCAGTGGTCTTAATGGAGGGAAATGGTGAAAAGGAGGGTAGGGTACAGGAAGGGTTAAAAGGTGGGAGCAGAGTAATCCCACCAGTAGAAAATGAGGATATGGATATGGACAGTTCAAAAAAGGAATGTGAAAGTTCGCTGATAGGGTCAATAAAGCAGGAGGGGACAAATGCAAGAATGCAAAGGAAGGCGACTACTCCAGGGGAAGAAGACAACAAAACTGAAAAAAGAAGCAGTTTTAAAAGAAGAGGGAGGCCGGCTAAAACTTCCTTAAAGGCAGATACAAATGGGCAAGAAACGCAGGTTTTGTGTGCTAAAAGGAAGGCTGATGGTATGTTTCAGGGGACACAGCCGATGGAGGAGGATGATGATAATGTACCGAAGGTAAAGGTAATGAAATTGGATCTAAAAAATGATGGTACAATAGGGGAAATGGAGGCTAGCCCCATAATGCCTCCAAAGTGTAAATGAAAGTTGTGGTGTGGAATTGTCGAGGTGTAGGAGGTCCCTTGACAATTCCCCAACTAAAGGAAGTGACTAACTTCCACTCTCCTAAGGTGGTGTTCCTTTGTGAAACAAAGAATCAGGAAGGTTTTATGGGTAAGGTTCAAAGGAAGATTAAGTATGACAATAGCTATTTTGTGAATTCGATAGGTAGAGCAGGCGGTCTAGCATTATTTTGGAACAATGAGGTGACATTAGACAAGATCGTAAGTACTGATTGGTGTATTAGTGCTAGAGTTGAAGACAAGGATTCGAAAGGATACTGGGGGCTAGTGTGTGTTTATGCAAGCACAGATAGTAACATTAGAAAAGCACAATGGAAATCTTTAGAGGACAGGATGAGGGACTGGGGGGAGGACTGGATCATTGTTGGAGATTTTAATGATTTGCGGTCTAGTGAGGAGAAGTGGGGAGGAAGAGATAGAGCTGAAAGATGCTTTAGGGAGTTCAACAGGTTTATCAAAGACAATAACTTGGTTGACTTAGGTTATCAAGGGGTCCCGTGGACTTGGTGCAATAGTTGGGAGGGGGATGGGGAAGTGAAAGAGAGGTTGGATAGATGTTTATGCAGCACCGAATGGCTGCAAAGATTTGAAAAGGCACAGTGTACTCATTTAGAAACTGAAGCCTCTGATCATTTAATGCTTCTTGTGGATACAAACCCGGAAAACAGAAGGAGAAAACAGAGATTTTACTTTGATCAAAGATGGACACAAAATCCAGAAGCAAAAAGGGTGATTCAAGGAGCATGGACAAAGGTGAAGTTAGGGTCCAGGATGTTTAGAGTGGCTACAAAAATAAAGGAATGTCGCATGGCTATTCTGGAATGGAGGAAAAATGTGCAGGGAAACTCAAAAGTTAGAATTAAAGAGTTAAAGGAGAAATTGGCTGAAGTGAAAGCAAGAAATGATGATGGGAAAAGAGTACAAGTTGATGACCTAAAAGCACAATTGACTAAAGCTTATGCAGAGGAAGAGATGTTTTGGAGTAAAAAATCCAGGAGCAAGTGGCTCAAAGAAGGGGACAAGAATACAGCTTTCTTCCATTCTTCGGTCATGGCAAAGAGGAGAAGAAACAAGATCAGTACATTGCAGAAAAAAGATGGGACATGGTGCAAGGAGGAACATGAGATTGAGGAGGAACTTTGTGAGCACTATAAAGACCTTTTTACCACAACTAACCCGGACTGCTTTGAGGACATTCTAGCTGAAATTCCAAGCACTATTTCGAGTCATATGAATGAGCAACTGATATGACAAGTGGAGGAAAGTGAGATCAGGAAAGCTTTGTTCTCGATGCACCCTAATAAAGCACCAGGAACGGATGGTATGTCTCCTCTATTTTTTCAACACTATTGGGATATTATCAAGATTGATGTGGTAGCAGCTATTAAGAGTTTCTTTCATACTGGGCATTTGCTCAAAGCTGTGAATGATACTATTATTTCGTTGATTCCAAAAGTTGATTCTCCTGAATCTGTGGTGCATTTTAGACCTATTAGCTTGTGTAATGTCCTGTATAAAATTATTTCTAAAATTATAGCTAATAGATTGAAAGGGGTCTTGCATCATTGTATTAGTCCCTCTCAGTCCGCTTTTATCCCAGGCCGTCAAATCCTTGATAATGTAGTAGTTGCACATGAAATCCTGCATTTTTTGAAAAATAGGAGAAAGGGAAGGGTAGGATTTATGGCTCTTAAACTGGACATGTCCAAAGCTTACGATAGAGTCGAATGGAAATTTGTGGGGAGAGTTATGATGAAAATGGGGTTTTGTCCAATTTTTGTAAGATGGATCATGTCTTGCCTATCTACTGTGACTTACTCCTTCAACTTAAATGGGCAAAAGGTAGGCTGTGTTCAACCGAGTAGAGGGCTTAGGCAAGGAGACCCTCTATCACCGTATTTGTTTATTATATGCGCTGAAGGTCTTTCATGTTTGATCGACAAAGCTATGATGAACAAGGAAATAACAGGGATCAAAATATGCAAGGATAGTCCGATGGTTTCTCACCTCTTTTTTGCAGATGATTCTCTACTATGCTGCCAAGCAACCAAGCAGGAGGCGAGGAAGGTCAAAAGCATCTTGGAAAGATATGGTCAAGCATCCGGACAGGTGGTAAATTTTGAAAAGTCAGCTATCTTCTATAGCAAAAATACCACTGATCAAAGGAAGAATGGAGTGAGGGAGGAATTAGATAACATCAAAGAGGCAAGGAACGGAACCTATCTGGGACTCCCAATGGCAATTGGAAGATCAAAGACACAGGTCTTTGCATTTGTCCAGAACAAAATCAGTAACAAGTTGCAAGATTGGAAACAAAAACTTTTGAGTCAAGGAGGGAAAGAAATTCTGGTCAAATCAGTGATTATGGCTATGCCAACATATGTGATGGCTTGCTTTAGACTTCCAAGGGGTTTGTGTAGACAAATCACAGGTAAAATAGCGAGATTCTGGTGGAGAAAGGGAGAAAAGGGCTCCTGCGTACATTGGGCAAGCTGGAAGAAGCTTTCAGAAGTTAAGGGAAGAGGAGGTTTAGGTTTTAGAGACTTGGAGGCCTTCAACACTGCCTTATTGGCAAAACAAATTTGGAGATTCTTAATGGCTCCAAATTTGTTAGTAAGTAAGGTAATGAAGGCGAAGTATATGAGAGATGAAAAATGGATGGACAAGAATCCAGTCTCTTCAGCCTCATGGTGTTGGAAGAGTATTCATAGTGCAGCCTCTTTTCTGTATGATGGTCTTTGGAAAAGAATTGGAGATGGTAGGTCAGTCAGTATGTGGCGGGACTGATGGATAGTTGGTTCAGATACTGGCTTTGCATCAACCACACAACCTGTGGAATGCAAGTTGGAATGGGTAAGTGAGCTGATAGAGGAAGGGAAATGGAAAAATGAATTGCTTCTCAAGTGATTTAGTACAAAAGATGCCGAGCATATAAAAGGAATTCCAACAAGTATAGGAAGAAGAAAGGATAGGTTGGTATGGGGGCATTCCAAATCTGGAATTTATAGCGTGAAATCTGGTTATGCTGTTGCAAGGCAACAGGAAGGAAAAGCAGGTAGAAGGACAGGCCAAGAAGCAGAAACAAGTTGGGAGATACGAAAGCGAAATGTGTGGAAGCAGTTATGGCATTTGAAGGTGAAGGCCAAACTAAAACACTTCATGTGGAAGTGCTTACAAAACTGTCTGCCAGTTAATGAACAGCTATCGAAAAGGCTACACAGAGGGGAAGGCAGATGTGGTTGCTGTGGTGAAGACATGGAAACCATTGAGCATTTGTTCTTCTTCTGTGACAAGGCTGTGGAAGCATGGAAGCTAGCACCAGTCAGGTGGGATGGATTAATGGGTATGCAATATAACTTTTGGCTATGGTGGGAACAAGTCACACAATCGCTGGCACTGAATCAAGGTCAGGAGAGAGTTAGTCTTACTATTAATATCCTTTGGCAAATTTGGAAAGCCAGGAACAAAAATTTTTTTGAAAAAGTCAACCAGGATCCAGTAAGAATCGTAAGGAAAGCACAAGATGAATGGCTTGAGTTCGAACAGGTAAGGAATACAGACCAGATGGAGAGTACAGGGAAGATGAATGATGCCTTACCTACCAGGAGGGTGCGGACAAGGAAGGAAGAGATAAGGTTGTATACTGATGCTACGATATCAGCTAAACGAGTCAGGACTGGACAAGGGATTATAGCAAGGAATTGGAAAGGACAGCTTTTGAAAGCAAAAGGAATTGTCACACAGGGAAAGGGATCGGCAAGTGAAGTGGAAGCTCGGGCTGTGAGAAATGCTCTGCTGATGGCTACCCAAGCAGGTTGGACAAAAATTATAGTCCATACAGACTGCAAATCAGTGGTTGAGCATATTACTAAACGCAAGGAGTTTGACTACACGACTGCAGCGATCTTAGAAGATGTGCAGGAACTTAGTCTTGCTTTTGAAAAATGTTCCTTTGTGTTTATACCCAGAACTGAAAATCAAATCAGCCATCAATTAGCACAATATGCTGTGATGCTTGTACATGACATTGAATGGGAGAATGATTTCCCAATATGGCTGACTGAATTAGCTAGGACAGAGATGAGGGTAGTATCCCCTTTTTGTAACTAATCCTTGTAAGGTCAAGTGTTAATATCTATAACATGATATCGTTTGTTGAAAAAAAAAAAAAAAGTAAGTTGTGACAATAGTGTCCTTGCAAACAAACTCAGTTATGATAATCTGCAGAAATTTAAAATTCTTCTGCCATCACTTCAAATTCACCATGATTCTCAAGCTAATGAGTATTGTTGTTGGCATAAAACTTATTGTCTGTATTAACCATTTGTTAATCCAGTCATTGTCTGCCACTTTCTCTCGTGATCATCACAATCAGCCAATGCAAATGAACTCTTTTTTTCTAAATTATTTTCTCAATGGCTATGGCTAATTTATTTCCTTTTTTTTGTTATTTATTTAATTTCTTCAGTCTTGACTCGGATAGAACATTGGCCAGGAAACTAGTATTTGGGTGTTTGGATTGTAAATTATTTGAGATAGAACAATAGTACTCAAAGGAAATTCTAAACAAATACTCCTTCCATCCCAATATTAGAGTCACTTATTGAGAATTCAACTTTTTATGCAAAAACAATAATCATTATGTCTAGATAAGGCATCATTGATGAATTTACATATGTATCCTTTAGATTCAAAATATTTTCTTGTTAAATGTGCACTGAAATTTTAAAAATTTGCTTTTTTAAATGACAAGATTAGAAAGCAAATGTTAAATTTGAAATGATGACTCTTGTTTTGGAATATCAATAAAGTGAAAACATGACATTATCAATAGAACAAAGGGAATAAAATTTTGTGAGAAATTTTTGTGTGCAGGATTGAAGATTATTTCACTTTATTTACAGCTTATTTACACACACTGACTTGCTTGCATCATTAACACATTTTTCAATTACCTTTTTATCTTACATACATCATATCAAAAAAGTGTTACAGTAAAAATATTTCAAATAATTTACAATCCAAACACATAAACTTAACCGTCCAATCTTCCATTGGATGATGACATGGACCCCCTATCCACCGTCCACGTGTCCAACAGTGCCTCCGGGCACTGTTCGCTACTCTACCCAATAGCACTGTGCATCCTGGTGGGCTCGAGCTCTCTCGAGCGGCCAGTGGGACACGTGGATGGTGGATAGGGGGTCCACGTCATCATCCAGTGGAAGATTGGACGGTTGAGATTTACTCAACCCAATACAATTAACGGCTATAAGACACTCGTTCTTGAATTGCCCTTTCTCTCTCCTCCCCAGATCAAATCCAGACCGTCCATCCTCCGGATGGAGGACACGTGGACACCCTATCCACCGTCCAGGTGGCGCCCCGAGCGTCTTTGTAATAATGATTATTGTTTCTGCATAAAAAGTTGAATTCTCAAGAAGTGACTCTAATATTGGGATGGAGGGAGTATTTGTTTAGAATTTCCTTTGAATATAATGTCTGGGAGGACTCTTCGAATTTTTCTAACTATCAGATTTGGGATTTGAGTCCTGCACCTGGCAATTGAAAGTGGGAACTGTGTGTGTGGGAGGGGGGTAGGAGGGTAAAAAGTATAATACTCATTATATTACTCAAAAAATATAGCTGCGAAAAATAGGCGTATGTAATATCAAAAGGTTTTGAAATCAAGAAGAATGGGCACATATTGTGTTTGGATATCAAAAAATCAAGAAAAAAGAAATTTTAGATTTTGTTTTGCTTATATCATACACATAATTTTCAATCACCTTTTTATCTTACATAAATCACATCACAAAAAATGTTACAATAATTATTTCAAATAACCTCCAATCGAAACAAACTCAATTATTTTTGACTGCATATAAAATGAATAATAACAACACAAACGTAACAGAATCCAATTGGCCACTACGATTACACAATCAATTCAATATCCAGTTCTTGAAGTACTGAAACAAAGAGGAACTAAGAAAAATTTGCTTAGTTAACGAAGGCACACTGTTTCCTGATTTCACCATTCTTGCCAGTAAGAACTCCAATGCGACCCATATTCACCATTGAAACCCCAAAATCATCAAAGAACCTCATGGATCCAGCATGGCTTAGATGTTGTTGGATATAGGTTTTTGTTTCAGTGTCATCCAAAAGAGCTGCGTCAGATTGAAAAAGCCCTCTTCTATTACTTACTGTAGTATAATAATCAATATCAAATTTTTTTGGACTGCTGTCCATCGGAAGAATTGTAGTAACATCTCCTGGCTTGCATTGTCGCCTTAGCTTGGCAAGGTACTTAGGGTCCAAGCTTGGATCAGTGTCACCTTTGCCTGTGAAATTGAACAAACGTGGGTTGACGCCAATGCAATGAGATATCCCAATCGTGTGCCCTCCTGAAAAAAGAAAGAAATGAAGTTAGAAAAAGTTCTCTACCATGATATTTTTGAAGGGGAATATCCTATGTCATAGTTTCTACAGCATAATCTAATTTTTTTTTTTTAGAAAAATTTTTATGCTAAAAATTTCATAAAAATTTCTCGATATGGAGGCCAAAAAGGTAGTTGGGAGATGCGTTTAAAAGTTTTTTTGGAACAGTTTTGAGAAAAAAAATGCAACCTAAATCTTGCCTTTCAGATTTTTAAGATTTCCTGGCTCCTCATCTTTGCTAGGAATAGAGGCATAAAAATCCACACTACTTGGGAAATCAAACCATTTGCACGTCAGATTAAATATAGAGGCTAGATGTGTCAAAAAGAACCATTTTTAGATAGAATTAGAATGTTTAATCTTGAAAAAGGATTCAAAAGTATTAGGATTAAAAGTAACAAGGGCATAATTCAAAACATGATCGATGATCATCATGTACGTTACTGAGAGGTACCTGATAGAACTGCAAGGTCTTTGACACTCAAACCCACAGATTGAAATGATGCTTTCAATTGAGTTATGTTCATGAAAGGTGAAGGCAGCTTGTTTAAGGCCTCTGAAGCTATAGAGACTGTTCCATCTCTTCGGCCTAACTCGACTTGCCATGATGGTCCCTTAATCTGCATGAAAACTGCCACCTTTAGCGCACTTGTTTTACAAGTTTATATTTCCTCAAAGTTTAAAATTTGGAAGAGTTTCAAAATATTCACCAAAGTAATAGCATCACGGGCAACTAATGCCACGATATCTGCACAAGAAACAACACCAGGACATATTTTCTCTACTGCTGATTTCACTGCATCAATAACTTGGTACCCTATAAGAAATTGATTTGGGATTGCTGCTTTCTCAGCTTGATTTTTGGAGGTAGAGTTTAATAGGACCGAACCATCACATCCCTGCAAATAAAATTAACTCGTTAGACAACAAAAATTTTTTTTTTCGAAATAACGAATTATCGGTATATCAACAATTGAGAAGAAACCACATCATTGTCCATTCAAGAGTATAATGTTATATATTTGCTGTATATGGAAGTAGTATACACAAAGATGATGAACTTTTCATGTTTAGTAAAAGGCAGTACTATATTTTGTATTTTGCGTGAGATTAATTTGCATTGACAATCATTTCTATCCATATCCACAAAAGGACTAGTAGCCAGCTTGTTAAAATGAAACTAGTGTAGCATATATATAGTGAGACTACAAAATTGAACCCTTAAATCCTCTCTCAAACTACATCGCCTTTTCTTTTTCCTTTAGGCTCTGATGGGTAACAAGGTCAAATCCTTAATCTAGACCTAGGCAAAAAACATATCAGCCCCATTAACCAACAATTATCTTAATCAGGCTTTAAGCATAAAACATAACATCCTCCATTAACCATGTAATCGCGACGAAGAAACCTAAACGTACTAATTCTATGCTAAGAAGTCTTCAACAACGACAACCTTATTCAACACCTATAATATGTAGAACCAGCTACATGTATGGTTTTAGTACATGGCCATTAGATGTGATAATCCTATTTGCACCATAAGAAAAATTGGAAAGGTTGATGTGTGATCTTACCCGAACAAAACAATCGTGGAAATGCATTCTCAATAATGGAGGTGCAAGACTTGGTGTTCGAGAAATGAATTTTGCTGTTACGTCTTTGACAATGAACTCCAAGAAGGGACATGTCTTTTCGTAAAAATTGACATCTAAGCCTTTTCCATTCGAGAGGTTTAAAACACATAGAACACATAACAGTTGAAGAAAGATAAGAGAAAGAGACTTGGACAATGCCATTGTTTTTGCTACGAACCAATGTATTTCTTTCTATTCTAAATCTCTGAAGAACAAAACAGATTGCCACCCTTTAAATAGTTAGAGCCATTTGAATGTTTCACTGCAAAAAACACATAGCTGGGATGATGAGATTAATTATTGGGTTCAGTAGTTAGTACATCGTAAGGCAAATTTTTTTTGCATTAGAATTGGTTGACTTTGAAGAATACAATTATTGTCAATGATGCCAGCCGTGAAAAAAATTTCTGGGTTTTAGAGGCAGCATCTTAAAGAATGGAAAATTTTGATCAATAGAATTTAAGAATGTGTGTTCTTTCTAGGGACATAATTTTAAATAATTAATTTCTTATTTAATGAGGTAGTTTAAATTCTAATACAGACTAACGACACCTGTTGGTTTACATGATGAGGCTTATTATTTATCATTGCTTGTTGAAAATTGATAGTTTGACCTTAATAACATTTCGGTATCAATTGCGTAAACTCTGAACAGTGTGGCATATTTTATAAACAAGTTTGTCAGTTCCAACTGATTAAATTGATGGGTATTTACAACTTGCTTTTAGACAATTTGTAAAGTTTTTTTTATTTTAATAATACATGTTGCAAGATGAGAAATTGCAAAAGCAAGCCAAAGAGTTTGGTGTGATACTGAAAATTATATAGCTATAATTGTCAACGAAATGCTGGTGAGAAGGGGCATATGTCACCCTTTTACATGTTTCCATATGGGTAGAATGAATGAACCTCAACAACTATATTGATCCTAGTCTCCATCTCTTTAAAGCAGTTTGTAAACTTTAACTCTCTGAAAAAAATTAGAAGTAGACCAAGTTTGTCGTATTAGGAGTTAGGGCCAAGTTAAAAGGGCAAGTCAACTATTGGCGAGTTAACTCTTTGGATCATTTCTTTGCATCTCGGATTTCGATCTAAGGGGGAAAACACAATAAACAAGTTAACAATTGAACAATAATATGTGCAAAAAAATATTCATATGTATGTTATAAGTATGAATATTATTGTGCTTAGTGCCTAGTATTGATAAAGAAGACATTCTGTCTGGTTTAGGTCCGATTATAGAGGATGTGCATCTAGTTTTATTAGATCAACATTGTATTGATGTTAGATGGATTCCAAGAGAAACAAATAAGGTAGCATATAATTTAGTTCATCACGCTAAGACTGCCAATCCTTTTAAATCTCTTTGGAATTTTCCTCTAAATTATATCAAACAATTTGTGCTAGACAATTTCCAACAATCTCATTAATAAAGTTTTGTTTGTCTTTCTTATTAAAAAAATTGTGCTTAGTGCCTAAATAATTGAGGGCTCAACGGAATTCACGTACCAGCTGCCATTTGTGTAGTTAAAGTAGTCAATTTGTCGGTGGAAGATTTTTTTTTTTTATATTAGTCACATTTGTGCATGTTCCTCCAACCAAAACTCAAAAGTTCCAGTGAAAACTAAAGCTGAGTTTCGCAGACAAACTAATGTGAATTCTTCCCCAAGTTTCAACTGCAATATATGTCAAAGGACTAATTGATAAATTATTCTTAAGGGGAATACTTACTTAGCTATTGGAATCTTAGACTGAGAAGGAAGAACTAACAAAGACAGCGAAGCCTCAGATAAAATATGTTCGAGCATGGAATCTTTTATGGTTTAACTCTATACATCGGAACTTGATGACATGCAAATCACACGTTACTGTAATATGAGAATTGAAATGAGATGATTGGTTTTGACTTGTATATTGTGTTTGTATGGTGAGACCGAGCAATAATTTGAATAATTTACACTTGAGAGTTCTAATTTTTTTTTTCATGATTTTGTACGTCAAACTTTTATATTGATAATTTTGCACCCCAATATTAGCAACTTGTGACAAATCATCATGGTTTGGATATTTAGTGAATTAAGACTAATCAATATGCAAATGCTTAATTTACCTTCTAAGCCTGAAGAAATGAAAACTCAATCTGCAAATACTTAGTTTACTTTCTAGGCCTGAAGAAATGAAAAGTAGTATGCGTCCTTTAAAATCCAACTCCAATGAGTGTACCCTTATATCTGCATCCTCTAATTAACACGAATGAATAGTTGGGGTGATTTAATTATGATAATTTGCCAATTGGTGAGTTTACTCGGCTCAAATTAGATTTAAAAGATAGATGAATTTTCTACGTTTCCTTTTTCATTTTTTTTGGAAAAAGATAAATAATAAAAAACTATTCATATTTACTTCATACAGTCTCCTGAAATTTCTAAGACATTCACTTGCTTTAGTTTCTCATTTTCTGTTTCATTTTTGATAACTTTTATCTTGTTTGATTTTTCCAATTGCAGGTTTGGGAAGGATGCTGCAGACAATCTGTTTCTTTTTTCCTTTGTTTTGTACTTTTAAGTGCGGACGTGCATATCTCGAGGTTTATGCTGCCAGTTGCATTTTGGTTTCTCATGGTTGTCTTTCCATTCTTTCACAAAAATCTGATTCTTAAAACCTATTGTACATTTGATATGCATGCAAGTGTATTTTTTTTGGGTTAAATGTAGAAAATTCCTACGAACTATTACACCAATTGCACTTTAGACCCTAAAATATTTTAATAGGCATTTTATAAAATTGGTCAACTGAAAAAATAATGAAAAAATTAACTCCATCTATATGTAATTAGTGAAACGATTAATTTAATTAGCAGCCATTACTAGTTTAAGTGGCAGAAGACCCTTTCGGTGGGAAACAATTACCACTTATAAGTAGACTTATAATTTTTATTTTGATAAGAGAAGTGTAATTGAAAACACATACAAATAAAATGTAGAGTCACTTTAAATGGCAATTAAGACAATTGGGAATCAAACGTGAGGATGGAAAAATGTGGAAAAAAAATTAACGGACTAGTATTGCAATTTCTAAAATATGATCATGTTATTCTGTATATCGTAATGCTACAGCTTGATATGATAGGCAAAATTTTACTTGAAATCTTCACAAAAATTTAAATTGAGTGGAATCCAAAACTTTTTCATATGAATTTAGCACAATAATTGCAACAAAGGTTCAATACGAAAACCTAAATTAATACCCACATTTTAGTAAACAAAATATTGGATTTTTGTAAGTTTCAATAAAACACCAAAATGCTTCACTGAGTTATATGCATATACAAAGAAACTGAAAATATAGCTTGCAATAAGAGGAATTAATAGGATTTTACTGCGGTTTTTTCTCTTCTACTTCTTTTGTTTCAATTGTCAGTCAAAGTAACCTCCAATCTTTTTTGTGCATTTTCAATTTGATTTTTCATATATATATATATATATATATATTAATTATAAGTATTTTGAATTAGACTTTTCTTATGAAAGTTTTCCCTAGAATATTATCTCGTACATTTTAATTTTTATATAGTAAATCTGATTAAAGTTTTTTAAAAAAATTTTGTATGTCACTAAATTTATGCTAAATTATACAGCTTAGGATAATTAAACTGATAGAATTGTATATGATACAGAGGTACACACACTCACAAACACACACTTGGAATTAGGTCTGTAACCTAGATTTTCCTTGCTTCGTCATATGTTGTATGCAATCTCACCAAAACATCTTAATTCTTTTCTTTGAGAGTAGAAAATTGCTGCTTTTTTCATGCTTGTCCTGGAGCTTTCACTATATCTTCATAAGGAAATTTCATTTTGGTGTTCTAATAATTTTTGGCCCACTCTATCTTCAAATATTCCTTGTTCTTTTCGGATTAGAAGAATACGTTGCATGACATTGAAGAATCTTCATTCTAACACACTCAGATTGAATAAATAAAAGAAAATCACTTTTGCATCTTCTTTTTTTTTTAACCATCTTTCCTTCTTTAGGTTGGCCTGTTCGAAAATGTACCAATCATAAGCTACAAACTTAAAAAGATAAGTAGAATTTGAACCCATCAACACAATTTATTTTTATTTTTGCAGAATCTTCCAACATTTCCATTTGAGTTAGCCTTTACAAGAGCTCAAAATCACTTCTGGTCCAAAAATTATGCTCAAATAATGGATTACACATGCAAGTCTGATATACATGTACATGCATATGACTAGAAATACCTTGGATTAAGCGTGTGAAGGTTGAGCGGCATACGTGCGTGTGTATTAGGGTACTTAAATTGGTGAATTTCTTTTAAATTGTTCATTGTCGTGGTGAAGATGGACACTCATCAGCTGAAGAAATAAAGATACAGAGGTGAGATGAACATGTCTAAGATGACACATAGATAGTAGTAACGTATGGAGGCAACATTCCTATCATTCCCAAATCGTCGTTCTTCCAAGACAAAGAAGATAGGTAGCAAGAATAATGTGTTTACTCAAGCAAAATTTCATCTTTTTTTTTTCCTTGTGGTAGAGTGATGGGATTTAAAAAATAGGTAGAGATAACGGAGATTTGAATTCAGGATTTTAAGAGTCCTAGGATCCAATTTTAGCCATTAAACTAAATCATTTTCTGCTGCAAAATTTCATCATTAAAGAATTAGTATAACGAAAGTAGAGAAGGGCTTTGGTGTTTGATTACGTTTATGTCTGAATATCACAAATTTGATTTGCCAAAATAGCTAAGTGGCTAGCTCTCTTATTCAAGAGAAGAGAAGTGTTATAAAGATAACATTTATTGATTACAGTCCTAAGCATTATGGACTGGAGGTATATTTAGTCTTGTGTGTAGCTCTACAAAATCAAAATTATGTGCTTATTGTTGAGATACAGTCTTGTTTAAAGAATCTGTAGCATTGATCCAAGTACAGAAAGAAATTATCTCTGTTATGTCAATGGTAAGCTCTAGACGGGTCACCTTGGAGACCGGTTTCAAAACCTTAGACTCTATTTCGATTACTATTTTCTTGAAAAAATTTTTTACCTTTTTTTGTGAATATTTCTTTTATATATTTTTTAATTATTTTTTACCTCACATATATCACGTGCTAAAATATGCTACAGCAATTTTCTCCAACAACTCTTGAAAAGATACAACCTAAAAAACCTCTTAACTAGCTCCAATTTACAGTCTAAAAATGGTCAAGTACTACAGCTTCAGAAACTGTTGAAGAGCTTGGCAGAGTAGAAGTTTCCAGGAAATCTTTACTAGCCCATTTCATATATGTGAGACTACCGCCACCTCCCAAAATCTGGATTTCAAAGCTTGCATCACCGTTTCCATACTTGCACCATGATATATACCTGAAAAATCGAAAGATGAGGAGCTTCGATCTTCATGACTTTCACATCCATCCAAGTGTAACAATGCATGCAAAATGTACGCAGGGTAGGAAAGCTGAAGAACAATTTACTCGAATGAGGATAATCCATGTTCTCCAACTTCATCCTTGCTAAACATTTATTTATCCCCTAGTTATGGAAATCTGGAAATTGACAAAACATTCAAACTCACTAAATAAAATAATAATAACAAGAAAAAAAAAGTGGGTAAAGATTTATTTATTGACGACTACACACCTTGACTTATTCATGTTGAAACATTATGGTAAGTTTCGGCAGTAAAGATCAGGGGACAAAACAATAGGTATGGAGATATCAGTGATTATGGTATTGGAACATTTTTAGTGAAGAAAAATGGATCTAGTGGAGTGAAATAAGTATTTCATTTCTTTTATGAAAATATCCTCCTTGTAGTTTTTTAAGGAAATTACCTATTTTATTTCTGTTGTAATGACTATATATTACTATACTGTCAATACATAAAAAATTAATCCTTTATATATATAATTAGATTAGATCAATCAAATTCTTTTGTACTATTTGTTTATAGACATTTAACTTCAAAAAGGGCTAAGATATCAACTTTGTCTATTCTTTTTTTTTTTTCTCTCTCCAAAGGGAACAGATTATATTGGACTAAAACTCCTTTACAAAAATGTCCACCCAATATTAGATTCCACCTGCTTTCATGGACTTGCTCCTTGTGTTAATTGAAGCAGAAGCATCAACCAACTTTTATTGATGTCTGTTAAGCTTCTAGCTTACCCAAATTTTTGCTGTGTTTGTTTTGTGTTTTTGTAAGGAGTGCAAAACAGGCTTGTGAAGATCGTGCAACTTGCGTTTCATGTTGTGATTATTCTATACTTGCGACAGGCCAAGGTCTTAACAAGTACCATCACTCAAAGCTTATTATGATTTTGATAAAGATCTCAAGGAACTTTAGGGTCCAAGTATTAATTGATTTTCTTTCTCCATTTCTGTTGTCAAAGCAATAATGCAGGAATGAGCTTCGACCTCCTTCATCAAATATAGCCAAAATCTTAAGGTGACAACTATGATTTTGGTTTGAATGGTCAGTAAGGGCGACAGAATAGGTTTGAATGCAGTAAGGGCGATAGAATAGGATTCTCACGCCACTGGGAATAGATTGGGGATTTTGTACCTATACTATCTGAGATGGACACTTCCGTACCGTACTAGGTTGAATGGTCGGTTTAGGGTTTGTATGGGTTTTATTCTCTCACAATGAACAATGGATTTCTATCTGTGGACATACGTTCAATGATGAAATCGAACTACGTTAAATCTTGTGGATCGTTTAGTTTTGTGCTTGTGGCTTGATTATCACGAAATTATTGTGTACTCGATATTTTAATAATGGTTTATCCGCATCTGAATCCCAACGAAAAGTTTTATACTAAGGATCTACTTGGTTTTTTTCTTGGAAGGAAAATATTTTCCAGAAAATGTTTTCCAAATTTTCTATTGTTTGGTTGGGTTGTTACTTGGGAAAATTTTTTCCTACTGAAAACATTTTAGACCAAATGGTGTAAAATGACTTCCCATATAAATGAATAGAAGTTATTTTCCATGTCCGACTCATAAGACCATCCATTCAAGCTCCCTCCACTAGCCTTAAATCACTAGCCTTAAGATTGAGAACAAAACTCACCTCCTGCGCAATAGCCCACTAAAGATTTGTCGCCTCCATCTCCTCCTCTTCCACTCCCATTTCTCCCTTCTTTGCTGTTTCTTCTCTCTATTTTTCCTTGTCTCTGTCTTTGTTTTTCTCATATACACAGACAATGCACGCATATGCGAAGATCTAGATTTGAAATTGAAAGGGGCTGTAGGGAGATCGTGAAGGATGCTAGAGAAAGTTTTGATGTATGAAAATGAAAAGAAGTTAATTTTGTGCTAATATACTGTACATTTGAGGTAAGTTTATTCAATGGATTTTGACTATAAAGCATAACTATTGCTGAAACTTTCTTGAGGTCTTGGCTATGGTGGTGGGATGGTGGTTTTTAGGTAAGAGTCGAGTTTTGGTGCTGAATAGTGAACTAGACGATATCTTGACTGCATCCATGAGAATAAGTTTTGTCTTGAGACTATTTTGACATATTACCCAAACATCGGGAAAATATGAAGAAAGCAATTATTTTCCCAGATAAATTTTTTCATGGAAGACATTTTCCATTAAAATTTTTTTACATTGAATCAAACGGACCTTAATATTGACTTTTTCTTGGGCTTCTTGATGAAAAGGTTGTATATTCACGCAACAACACACCTGCCACTTCTGTGCTAATTAAAGCCCATCACTATTATTGATAATAATTTAACTTAAAGAGCTCAAGAATTTTTATTTGGGTTCGATTCAGCTATTTAGCAAGTCAAATAGTTTTTTTGAGCAAATAATAAAACTTAATTGATCAACAATGAAAGTTTGTACTAGTTGTGTCAATTGGGTTTTTTGAGTCAAGTTTTAGTAAGACCAAACTCGACTGACAAATGATATGAATTTTTAGAATTTGGATTCATATTAAAAGACTCAAACTCAACCCACACTATTATATGAGATTCGGACTCGAATCAGGTTTGACCCAAACTCATAATTAAATACATAATTATATATATTTTATAATTATGAGTTATTACAAATTTATATATAAATTATTAGCATTTTATGTCATAATATGCATAATTATAAATTATAGATATTATGATATACTTTTTTTTACATATATAAATATACTCATATATGGGCCGACTTCCAACTAGGTCTGAATCTAATATGACCCAATAGTTTGGGGCTAATATTTAAGTCCAATTTTTGTCCAACCCAATTAAAACTTAGGTTTAATGATCTTTTTTTGGGCCAAACGTGCCAAGTTCGCCCTAAATGGGCTCCATTGATAGTCCTAGTTTGTACACATGGCAGTCGCCTCTCAAGTCTCATCCACCAGCTACCTACAGTGTAATTCAATGCCATCATCATTAACTTAAGCTTCTACCTATGAATAATGATGGGGAAATGTACATGAATGACATATAATATGTTGCACACTTCCTGTTTAATTAGCTTAACTTTTGAAATCTGAAAAGAAAAAAAATTAAATTGGTAATTCACTTGAGGCCGAAGATCGATCCTATTGCATGTCTCATTGAGTTTGAAGCGTGGCAATGAAGTTTTGAAGTTCATTTTCCCAGCAATTCCTTGGTCTTGCCAAAATGCCTCATGTTTTAATTGTCTCTCCATAAGTTACCATAACACTATCAAACTCCCTAAAGTGTAACGAAAACAGTAGGCATTTCACAAATTTTGCTGACTGTTTTCCACCCTTACAAGCACACACTTCCAAAGATACTCCCTGAAACACTTGATTCTTCTAGAAATCTTAAAAAGTCGCAATAATATTTTGCAGAACAGGTTTCTTGGAATCTTGTAGGCAATACAGTGAAGAAAGAGGAGAACGATGAACAAGGGAAACACCATGACAAGAGGACAAAAAAGAAATATGCATAACGCTTTGCGCTAGCTTATAGGCATAATAGACTTGTTTGCATCAAGCAAATATGATTGGGCCTCAAAATAAGAGTTTAGTAGTTGTCACCTTAAGATTTTGGTTGTGATCAAATATGATTTGTTGCATCATGCAAGTATGATTGGTATTGAAGCAGGAATTTTCTTTTCTTTTTGTTTTTTGTTTTTATAAGAAAGAAGATTATTATTAACTAAATTATTGAGAATCGTCTAACACAAATTGCTTTACAAAATCTAGTGATGGAGGAATGGCTATGCCAAGATGACACTAATAGTTAAGACATATCCTATATATATATATATATAAAGCAATTGTTGTATGACTCTTGGGTGATTTTCATTTGACTTTTGTAGGGACATTTTGGGATTGGTAAAACTATAACAGCATTGATTAAGCAAAGTGCACAAGTTTGTGCTGCCTAATTTCGTGTATTTTACCTACTATATCCATGGTTTGGCTGCTTTGCGATTGATTTAGGAAAGTGGGTAGAAAAACAAAATCAACACCCCTCAAGTATGTTCAGCTAAATTGATTATGCAAATTAAATGCATTTAAGACAATATTAGTGTGCTAAAGCTAAAGATGAATGCTTGCATTGTAACGGTAGAAGGCTCCATCTTCTTCATCCTTAAACCTCATGAATCATTAATTCAGCTCTTGCAACAAATGGCACTTATTTGATGAGGCCATTAAAGTGTGAGAAGTGAAGAATCATTTGGGGTGAACGTTATGAGAGTAACTGAAGGACCTCCCATTTTCTTCAACATTTGCTCATCAATTTGTGAAGTAGGTTACAATAATGGCAGTTGTTAAGAGACAAAATTATGGATTCAAATGGCTCTACTGCACACAGCTGGCAAAGTTCGCCATTGATTCTTGTAATGAGATATTCTGGAACGAATCCTTCCCAACTTGGCTATTAGATGCAGCCAAGAGTGATGTAATGAGCTGTTGCTCAGCTTGATGTATTTACGTTTTCTGAGCTTTAACATTGATTGCCGTTTTGAGAAAATAAAAAATAAAAAAATGGCTCTATTGCACAATATCAAAGTGGGGTTGGTACAGGTATGCTCAATTTTGCTCTTACTTTCTGGTCTATGGGTTGTATAACTTCCATTCGACAAACAAAATCGTGAATAAGTTTTTGTACTTGCTATTGCAGGGGGTGAAGTATGGAGAGATCTCGCTCTTAGATTGTATTTTATTGCTAAAATATAGGGTAACTCTGTGTTCCCATTTGATGCATGTCATTTGTTGATTAAATGTGATTACAATTGTAGTTGATCCACTTGAATTGTGTGCTCGAATAAACAAGTGTGTGAATGATTGTTTCACTTTGAAAATTATATTGCAGTTGATGCAATTTATTGGTTCAATATTTAAGTAACTGAGATGTTGTAAGTGGATAAAATTTGCCATTTGAAAAGACAAGTGGCTATATTTACATGCTCTGTAATTTTTGTACTAAATTTCGTAGACATGATAATTGTTTGATGCAAGTTAGTGTTTGTAATGCAGAAAATTGATTTCCCCTCTAATTATTTGTTGATGCATGTATTGATCAAAATAATGATTTTTAATTGTAGTAGTTAAGCAAACAAATAGTATATTCAGATTTTCTGCGTGTAAGTTTAGGGCCCGTGGGTTGAAATTTAGGTTGGATCAAACAAACAATATTGATAAACTTAATGCTAAGAAGCAACTTCGAAATCAGAAGACAAGAAAAAGATATGCATTGTTATCAATTAAAGGAAAAAATAAAGTACGACAGAAACAATGAAAAATAAGCAAAAAGCGTAGAAAATATAAATCCGTTCTGTTGAAACAACTGAACATAACAATGATCCTGATTGAACAACCCAACTTTGTTTCAAAGATTAAATGTAGGGGAAAATGATACATATGATAATACCATCAGCTTCCATCTGTATTAGACATTGAAAAGGAAAGTAGGGACCATGCCAACAACCTCTGTTTATTATGTGATGCAAATTATGTGATGCCGAGTTCTTAACCACACCACAGGCATCAATCTCCCTTTGCGTGGGACGTTCCTCTAGTGCTCCATATAGGATCCATTTAGTTATGTTAAATCATCCGTAATATAACCAACTCAAGCGAAAAACTTTTTGCTATTACTAACATGTTTCGTCTATAACAAAGGTCAAAAATTCATGTTGGGACTGTAGGATCAATTACTGGGTTGTATCTTATTAAAAAAAGAAGAAGATAAATTACTTATAATCTCCAATAATTTTACATAATGCCAGATGGCTCTCTGAATGTTTCAAAACAGTCATATAACCCTCCTATGGTTTCCTGTAAAGTAAAAAATAGACGGAATGCATAATCAGTTATGGCATTTATACCAAACGTGCTCTAAAAGTGCATGTGATAAAATTTTAATTTCCATTTAACCCCCTTATGGTTTGTATAAATATCAACTTTATCCCCTGTAATTTTTGCATTTATCCACGTAATCCACTTATACTTTTATACAAGGTAGTTAAACTCTTGATTGATTTAGATTTTAAGTAAGGGCACTATTGATATTTTAATTAACGACGTTATATAAACCATTTTTTGTCAAGTTTTCACTTTACATAAAATCATAAATGGGTAAAGTGGACATTTTGAAACGTTAGAGGGGGTCATGTGCCAATAGATGAAACCGCAGAGGGGTTATGTGTAATTTATCCAAAAAAAATTATGAACCGCGCTAGCTAGTTGCGCTGATACATCACAATGGGAAAAATAGGAGCAATCACTTAGAATGATTTTTAATTGTTTCTCAATTTTCAAAAAAAAAAAAAAAAAAAACTTCATCAGTACACCAACTTAGCCATCCGTGAAAACTAGTTACTAGCTATAAAAACCAAAATTCATTGCTCTTATTTAAGTGCAATGGAGCAGGGAAAGTTCACTGGATTAAGACCTTGATCAGTGTCCTGCTCCTATGGCTTTGTCACTGGATTAAGCCAGAGCTGGTAAGACCACTGTCGCGCCCCACTTTTCGAATGAATTGTGATGTGAATGAATGTGTGTGGTGTGAGTGTGTGTGATATACATGTGAACGTGTGCGGAATGAAAAGTAAAAGGCCATGGGACTTAGAATGCGACGATTTGGCCAAGTGAAGTTCAAAAGGGTTTTGGTATCAAAAAATGGAGTCGCCACTTGGTATAGAGTTAGGGTGTACCAAGTCACCCAAAGATGATTTTTGTTTTTGAATAAAAAAAGTAAATAAACCCTTTTTGAGAACTTTTGGGTCTGCGTAACCAGAAGAGGGATCGGGGGTCACATTTGACGAAGGGGAAGGCAAGGATAAAAATCCAAGGCACCCCTTCGACCTAGCCAAGGCTAGTTGCGTGACTTAAACCAAATTTCCTAATTTTTCTACCCAATGTATGTTCGCACGTTGGATATGACTATATGAATGCAAAACGGAAAGGAAAATGCAATCCTAAATTCTACGATGTCTCTCGTGAGGCTTTTGGTCCCAAACCACATGAATTGTGGCGGCCAACAAAGGAAAACCCCCATAGAGGTCGATTAATGCAAATGAGACTCAAATGTGCAAGTGTGGAAGTGTATGAAAGAAATTAAAAATCCAAGTGTTTGTGTGCAAGTGTATGAAAAGGTGCACGTGTGCAATTGTATGAAAATGCCAAGTGTTTGTGTGCAAGTGTATGAAATATAGTGATAAGTGCATATAGGTGTAATTAAATGCAATTTTGTGAAGTAGAAATCAAAATGAACAATAAGGAAAGGAAAATGTGAATTGAAAAGAATGAGTGAGTGATAAATGAGAATGAATGAACCTAAGGGAATGCATCAGGTCGGGTATGGGAATGACTCCTAACTTGTCGACTTCGATTTTCCCTTTGATTAGAAGGCAAAACTAGCGTGCTAAGGCTATCGAGTAGCCACACTCGCTCGTTTCCCTTATCAGAAGGGGACCCTCAAGCAAATGGACCCTACAACTATCATGATATGCAAAAATCCTAAAATGAAGGGAAAGGGGGTTCGAGGAGCATGCCAAGTGATAAAACTAAGAAAAATGCATGATATGTGGTGAACAAGCAAATGATATGCTAATGAGGGGAAATCTCTAAGGGTCTAGCGTTGAACTAGCCCATTCTATGAATTCCGACTAGCGTTGGACTAGCGGAAACGTACATTCATCCATTCCATTCATTCATGGCTATGAAAGCAAGTAGACATGCCAAAATACTCGTAAACACATAGCACGTAGCACTTAGCATGCTCGACTAGATGCAAGAGCCTAATAAAGCAATTAAACATGTAGCAACCAAAAACAAACAAGCAAGGGGAAGGGGAAGTGGACCAGATGCTCTCCGAGCCCTATCTATTACAAGCCAAGAGGTGTACACATACCCCATGAAAGCATAAAGGGGAAGGGGAAATGGACCAGATGCTCTCCGAGCCCTATCTGTTACAAGCCAAGAGGTGTACACATACCCCATAAAACTTAAATAAAAGTAAACGCAAGTAAATGCACGCAAGGAGGTAAGGAAAGCGGAGTAGGCATGCATATTCACATAACACGTAGGAGCACATAGGAGAGACAAAAGGGATAAAAGAAAGTGTACCTCCCCCGTGTGTAATGCTGGTAAGGAAGTAAACAAACTCAACTTGGCTAGAGTTACCCAAGAAAAGACTAACTTAAGCTAAAATCACCAAAAACAAAAGATTAATGCACCAATTTAATGATAAGATATAAACTAAACAATTTGAATCCACCAATTCATCAAATTTTCCCCCAATTGCAACTTAATGAAGTAAAAAGCTAACTAAAGACCAAGCAAAGACATGGTCATCCAACCTCCAAGCATAACGTCTACTAAAGACCCAAAAGCAAGACTACTCAATCATTTGAACCTAATTGAAACATTTAAAAACACAAAAAGTTCCCCAAGTAAATAACAAGATCCAAACAAACATTATGGAATTTTGAAGGTCCAAGAATGAACAAGGGTCCATGAATGATTTAAACATGCATTTTGAGAATTCAATAGCAACCATTAATCAACCAAATAAAACCAGTTGAAAAATTTAAGAGCTTCACAAGTCCCAAAAACAATGAAAGGCCAAATGATGACTCAAAATATACCCACCTTAGGACCTAATTGTAAAGAAATGAGAACATGCTTGGGCTTTTGTGGAACATGGAGAAGCTTGAGGGATTAAATTGATTAAGTATTCAAATTACTTAGGCCATAGTGAGTCAAAAGGGGACTTGGGGGATCAAAGTGCAAATTCAGAAATTTATTTCATGCATGCAACGTGAACTAAAACCTTCATTACTTCTGCAATTCTGGTTTCCTTTCCTACATGATGTGCCGTGCTTCATTTGTCAACAAAATGCATCACCAAAACAACTTTGAACCGAAATGAACCTCAAGATGCAACTCTAATCATTACCAAACTTAATGCTACACTTTTTTAATGCAACAAAACTGAGTTGATGACTGTCAAAGATCAAGAAAAACAGCAAAAAAAATGCCGCCAGAATTTTCTGCAAAGCTAGGAAGCTTGCTGCAATTGCAATCCTTGGCAACCGATGAAGCTTTTTGGCAACAAAACTAGTTGCGACTTTCATTCCTATTTGCAGAAATCAGGTAATGAACAAAACTCAAAAAGCAGAAACATAGCCAATCCCAAAAATGCAGACATGTCATTCCAATCAAGTTCATAAGATCATCAACCAAAGTCGGATACATGAACTTAAAACAGGAGGAGGGAAGAGGAAAACGCAGCTCCTATCAATCATTGTTGTAACCAAAATTATGAAATTTTGTTGCAGGATAGAAACACAGAATTTGAGCTACGTTTTGTTGCAGGATAGAAAACCATCAAGGCTAAGAAGGAACTAAACACCTCAAGAGAAAAGAAAATGCAGCAGGCGGCATTTTCTGCAAATCTTCTTGAATTCATTTCCACCAGGAACATGTTTATTGTTTGTCAAACTTCAGGCCCAAATACACAAACTCTACGCATCCAAACTCAAAAACTCAAAATCTTTGAAGAGTAAAATGAACGTGCAGCACCTCCCAAGAAAACGCACTAATTCCAGAAATGAAAGATGCGAACTTCGTCGCCAGCGTTCCAGGCTTCACTCTCCCAGCCGCCAAGCTTTTCCTCGCAGTCGAAGAACTCCCAGTTGCCTACCTCTCTCGTTCTCAAGTTCACGGCTTTTCTAGCTTTTCCTTCTCCAGATTTGTTTCTTTTCCTGTTTGCTCTATCACTCCAACCCCCCCAGTTTTTCAGCCGTTCCTTCAATCTTTTCTCTTGCTCTCGGCTTCAGTCCCTACTAAACCTTTTCCTCGTCTTCCTTTTTCTCTTTCAAGCTCACACAGAAACTCCACCCTCTCCCTCGTTCTCTCTTGCTTTTTCCGTTTCTCCCCGTTAGCTCCTCCCTCCTCTCTCTCTTCTTTTTTTTTGTTTTGTCCGAAACCTTCTCCCCCCTCAAAACCCCCTTCACCGAGCTCCCCCTTTCAGAAAAACCCCCCGCTGTCCAAAATCTCTCCAACCTCCTCTTAGCTTTCTGTTTTTTCCAGCCCCAAATCTTTTCCCTTTGCTGTTTCCCTCTTTCTGGTTTTTCATTCCTTTCTTGCCGTTGTTATTTTCTTATGCTAGACAGCCGCCGACCTCTCTCTTTATCTAGTTCTTGCTCACCACTCACTCTCTCAGTTTTTTCCCTTTTGCTCCAGTTTTTCCGTTTTTGCTTTCTCTCCCCACGATGAAAAACTCCCTTGCGGCTGCCCCTTCTTTTCCTTTTATATCCCCTGATAACCCTAAACTTCAAGCCAGCTCTTCTATATTTGCAGCCCAAGGAGCTGCCGAACACTTCTTTGCAAGCTGCGAAAAACGCAGCTTGCTGCCGCGTATCACTCTTTTTTTTTTTTTTAAACTTTCAACTTAATAAATACAGAAATGATAAAATATAAATAATAATAATAATAACAAATTGACAAAAACCAGGTAATAATAATAATAATAATAACGAAAATAATTTAAAAACTAAACAACTAAAAACAACAAAAATATCCATTTTTCAAATTTTCTTCATTTTTCCTTTTTTCTCTTCTTTTTCAAAATAACTTAATAAAAATAACTAAAGTGCAAAAAGGTTGAATTTAAAGAAATAAACATATTTTTGTGAACAAATTTCCCTTTTTCTTTTTTATGATTTTTCTTTCTTTTCCTCTTTTTCTTTTTTTCTTTCAAGAAAGCATTGAATTTAAATTACAAACGACTGAATGCTTTCTTTCTTTTTCTTTTTTAACAAATTCTATGATAAAACTTAAAAATAAAAATAAAACTGGAAACTAAAAACTAAAAATGAACACGACAAATAAAAAACTAAAAATGAAATTACACCAAAAATTTGGTGTCTACAGTTTGCCCCTCTTTGTCCGAGTTTTGAAAAAACTTGAGACAAAGAAGTAGACACCAAATACTTACCTGTGTTATTCGGCTGCGAATTACTCAAACGATGGGGATTGACCCCTGACAGGAAATTTTAAAATCGGGACTGACCCGAGACAGAAATAAAATCGGGACTGACCCGAACAGAAATTTAAAATTGGGATAGACCTACGGGATAGACCCGAACAGAAATGTAAAATTGGGATAGACCCACGGGATAGACCCGAACAGAAATGTAAAATTGGGACTGGCCCAAACAGGAACTTAAAACGGGACTGACCCGAACAGAAAAATTAAAATTGGGACTGACTAGAGAAGGAAATTCAAATCATGGGACTGGCCCGAACAAGCTTTGAATTGTGGGACTGACCCGCATAAGTTTTGAATCGTGGGACTGACCCGAAAATGCTTTTTGATCATGGGACTGACCCGAAAATGCTCTTGATCATGGGACTGACCCGAATGAGCTTTTGATCATGGGACTGACCCGAAAATGCTTTTGATCGTGGGACTGACCCGAAAATGCTTTTGATCATGGGACTGACCCGGAAATGCTTTTGATCATGGGACTGACCCGGATATGCCTTTGATCGTGGGACTGACCCGAAAATGCTTTTGATCTTGGGACTGACCCGAAAATGCTTTTGATCATGGGACTGACCCGAATAAACTTTTGATCGTGGGACTGACCCGAAAATGCTTTTGATCATGGGACTGACCCGGATATGCTTTTGATCGTGGGACTGACCCGAAAATGATTTTGATCATGGGACTGACCCGAAAATGATTTTGATCATGGGACTGGCCCGAAAATGCTTTTGATCGTGGGACTGACCCGAAAATGCTTTTGATCATGGGACTGACCCGGAAATGCTTTTGATCGTGGGACTGACCCGAAAATACTTTCAATCATGGGACTGACCCGGAAATGCTTTCAATCATGGGACTGACCCGAAAATGCTTTCGATCATGGGACTGACCCGAAAATGCTTTGATCATGGGACTGACCCGAAAATGCTTTTGATAAAATTTGTGTTGATTTCTGATTGATGATTTTTCTTTTTGCTTTTCTTTTGACTTTTGAAAATCTTTCCAAGAAATTAATTTGCCCCAGTATGATGAATTTTTGCAATGTGAGTCCAGAGTTGATTCCATATCGCCATGCTATTGCATTTTTGATGAAATTTGCCTACGACATTTTCAATCTGCCTTTGTTCACCAGAGGACTCTTTCCGACACCGATTCCAGTGCGAGGTGTGATGACTTTCATTTGTGCATGCAGTTTTTCTGCAAAAAGAAAAGAAAACAAAGAAATTGCCACCATCGTTTGATCCGTTTGCCTTTTGAGAAATCGTGTAAACATGAGTCTTTCGATGCCTTTATCAACTTTTGTTGCGGCAGCCGACTGAGTTGGATTTTTCAAAGCTTTTCCGATTTACACACTGATCAGGTATGAGCTTTGCCATATTGTGGAGTCTGCGTAACTGACTTTGTTGAACCTTAACCCTTTTCAGAAGATGACTGAACCCATGTATGCTTCGAATAAACCACGGGGATTGTTATTCACCAAAATTCAAAGATAAAGAAAGAAATATGCAAGAAAATTCACATGTCATACAAGAATGCACACATAACCATTTGTGCTTAAATTCTACAAAAATGCCATGAATGCAAGTAATTTGAAAAAATGAGCTTTGCAAAAGAATGTTTTACAAAATGACACAGTTTTGGCCAACAAATGTCATATTCAATTCTCTGGACATCTTTGTTCTGGAATTCAAAATTGACAGAAGTATGACAAAATGAGGAGAAATCCAAATGAACCAAATCACCAGCCGTTCTTCCTCGTGCTCGCTTGCTGCAAAATCCTACCTTGGCGCCCTTTCGGGTTTTCACCAAGGTTGCCCCCACTCCTTTTCTTTTGTTTTGTTTTTGTTTTTGTTTTTCTTTTCTTTCCTTTTCTTTTGAGGTGCTCTTTCGGGTTTTCACCTAAGGAACAATGGAAAAACTCAACCATAATCGACTCAGGAGTATGAACTGAAGGTTGCTGACATCAGTGAAATGCGCTTCCCTTGTAAGATTAGGCGAAGGCATTATGGACATCACTTGTCAGTTGATTAGCAAACTTCCAATAGAAAATACGGCAAATGACGAAAGCCAGGACTTTGGGCTTTTTGAAATGAAGTCAGGTGGGGTGTTCGAAAAAAGTTGAGGCTTGAAAGCAAATTTTGATGAGAGGGGTGTGAAATAGCCTGAAATTGCATCATTTTGAAATTATTTCCCAATTTTGAACGAAACTGAGGAAAATTTTGCCCCAGTTTGATTTTTTCATTTTCTTCATTGCATTCTTCTTACTTTTTACATTTTTTCTTCAAAACTAAATTTGCCCCAGTGTGGGGTTCTTTCTTTTTTTTCTTTTCCTTTCTTTTTTTTGCATTTTCAAACATAATTTTGCCCCAGTGTAGGGCCTTCCCCTTCTAATCATCTCTTTCCAAAATGAATTTTCCCCAGTGTGGGGTTTGCAATCTTCAGGGGCTGCCAAACGAAAAGATTATTGTTCTGATAGCTCAAAAGGGATGACTAGGGATGAAATGTTTTGATTGGAAAGGAAGATGGCCTGACTTTTGCCTCGTCTCTTGCATGATTTTCTAGAAGGAATTTGCATAATCAAATAAAGAATTTCTTACACATGTCTGAGTTGATAGGTCGAGGGAATGTCTGTCCTTCCATCTTTACCAAAATGAATGCCCCGCCAGGTATCACTTTTAAAAAACGAATGGCCCTGGCCAACTTGGAGTGAATTCGCCTTTGGCTTAATCTTGCATGGGCAAAACTCTTTGCCCTCCTTTTCTAAAGGACCGGTGGCGGACCTTTTTGTTATGAACACAGGCCATACGACATTCAACTGCTTTTCATTCATCAAAATCAATCGTCGGTGACGCTGCTTTAACCAATCAGCTTAGAACTTGGCAGAGGATGGATTTTCTTGAGGAAAGGCTTTCTTAACGAAAGGATTTTCAATGAAGAGCTTTCTTAATGAAGGGATTTTTCAATGAAGGATGAAAGGATTTCTGGCCTTCTCAAAGAAGGGATTTTTTAATGAAGGATTTTTAATGAAGGGATTTCAAGGAAGGGAGTTTGGCCTTCTCAAAGAAGGGATTTTTTAATGAAAGATTTTTAACCTTCTCAAAGAAGGGATTTTTAAATGAAAGATTTTTAACCTTCTCAAAGAAGGGATTTTTCAATGAAGGAATTTCTTAATGAAGGGACTTTTGGATGAATGGTATTATCGGAATCCAGAACAGTGATATTCAAAGGGTCAAATAATTTCAACTTTGGCCATCTTAAAAGAATTTAAAAGAATCAAGACAATAATCAAATCAAGCAAATTATGCATTTCATGCAACTCCAAATCAAAGTGGAAACAAGATAAACTCAATTGCAAAAGATGCCTTCATTAAACTATTCACATATGCAAAAAACAGTTTTTGTGAAATTTAGTAAATAACAACCCCTAGATTTACCAAAAATCCCTTCGAGAGGGAAAATACTCGGCCATCCAAACGGTGCAACGTGCCTTCAAGATTCTCAGATTTCGTCACTGGAAGTGGATGCCTCTAAAGTGTCCTCATGTTTGGGAAAGGGGTTTGTGCTTACACTTGGTCCTTGTCCAACCTTTCCTCTTAGCACTATTTCCCCAGCCTCGATCATGTCTTGGACTTTGTGCCTAAGTGCCCTGCAATCGGCGGTTGAGTGGCCAGGTACCCCCGAATGATAGGCACAAATAGCATGTGGATTGTACCCAACAGGCATGCCATGAAGGTAAGTTGGAGGGGGAATCACGCCTATTTTGTTGGCAACCTTCAATTGCTCGTACAATTGGTCCAAATGCCTGCCTAGGTTGGTGAAGGTTCGGGTACGGCTTTGATTGTAGGTTTCAGTGGGTCGGGGATAGTTGTAGGTGGGTCTATTTGGTGGGGGAAATCTTTGGTGGTAAGGAGGCCGAGGACGAGCTTGTTGAAAGCTTGGTTGAGATATTTGGAAAGGGGTTGTAGGCGGGTTGGCATAATTTGAGCGAGGACAAGGATGAGGGATATTGGTGTGGTGAACAGGATGAGGATTTGAGTAGTAGGGGTAAGGGTTTGAGTTGGTAGGGTATTGTCGAGGTCTGGGTCTTGGGACAGGGTTTTGATTCCAGGTGAAGGCAGTTTCCCCCTCTTTCTTTTTAAATTGCGGGCTCTTCTCACTAGTCCCCTGTCCTTGCAAAGCATCCAACTGGGATTTGAGGGCAGAGACATTAACAATCTTCCCAGCTTTCACGAAGTCATCGTACTCCTCAAGTTTATTGACAATGGCGGCGAACGAACATCCAGTCATGCGGAAAATTTCTTCAAAGTACGGGGGATCGTGTGCCTTAATGAAAGTCCGTATGATTTCGTCCTCCGTCATTGGTGGCTCGACCTTGGCAGCCATTTTCCTCCATCTCTTAGCATAGGTTTTGTGGTCTTCAGAGGGTTTTCTTTTTGTTCCTTCCAACGTGGTTCGTGTCGGAGCCAGCTCGCAGTTATACTCATATTGCCTCACAAAAGCCTTGGACAAATCAATCCAGGTTTTCACCTCCTCCGGCTTCAAATTCGAATACCAATCAAGTGCTTCGCCTTCCAGACTTTCTGGGAATAGCCTTAAAGGTAAATTTTCATCATCCACCGGTCTACCCAATTTATTGGCGAACAATCGGAGATGCGTCTTGGGATTGCCCGTGCCATCGTATTTGTTGAACTTCGGAGTTTTGAACCCCTCAGGCAATTGAACATTTGGAAAGAGACATAGCTCGTCATAGTCCAGGACTCCTTGCTTGTTCCACCCCTGACTCTTCCTCATAAATTCATCAAAACGGTCAAGGCGTTTGAGCAGCTTTGTATCAACGGGAGCAGAAGATTCCCCCATTTCTGCCTTGGTTTGAACAATATGGTCTGATAGGAATGGCTCAGCAACAGGGTGATAAAAGGTATGTGGCTCAGGTGGTATATTTGAAGTGATTTGGGGTGGTGGACCTCGCGTGTGAGTAAGAAAAAATGAAGGATGAGGAGGGTAAGTGTATGGCAAATGTATGGTAGGATAGGTGAAAGTTTCTTCGGGTGCAATAGAAAATGATGGAGTAACAGTGGCATGGGCCAAAGGTAGGACAAATGGCCCTTGCTCAGGCTGTCCGGCGGGTACAGGTTCGGGTTGAACTCCGCTGCTAATTAGCTCATCGTTCAACTTCCTTTGGGCGGCCATCTCATACGCCATCTCCCCAAACTTGGTAAGCATCTCAGTTAACTGAATCCCCGAACTTGCGGCCGCCGGCTGGGTAGTTGCAACGGCCTTATCGGATGATTCTGGCGGAGCACTCATGTTTACACGATTCCTCTGTGCTTGAGTACGGGATCGCGTTATGATGGGGCTTCCACGAGAAGCTATATTTAAATATTACCTGAGAATTTTGAAAGATTGCCTTTAGATTCAACCCTCGCTTAGATTTTCCAATAAAAATAAAGAAAAGGAAAAGAAAAAGGCAAGAGTTAGTAACTATCCAAAAAATTCAGATGCATGTCCTATTGGGGAGCCCTTTTTATGCCAAGGGTAGGCCTAGCATGAAAATGCAATCCTCTAGGGTAAGCACTATACCATACCTGACGGATCTGATCAACTCAGTGAGTGAAAAATAATTTGAAACATTTGGCCATTGGAATGACAAAAGATTTGTCAAAATGAGGACAACGTCCGAATAGGTTGATCACCTTTGATCGATACAAGAACTTGCAAAAACGCACGGGCTTGACCTTGACGAACTCCTATCGAAGAGATGGGAACTCGTTTTGACAACTTTTCGCAGCGAAGCACGGGTCAAAACTCCAACTGGTCAAATGGCTGGATGCAATGGATGTTTTTCTCAAAATCGACTAGGTTTTTTCATTTTTCAAATTCGACATCGAAACCCTAATTGGTCAAATGAAATTGACAATTTATTTTAAAAAAATGACCGGATTACCCTAAAAAGGGAAACAGGTCAAATGAATTGAATGAAATTTAATTTATCCAAAATTAATCAGATCACCCTAAAAAGGGTAAATTGATCAAATAGATTGAACGAAACCTGATTTATTCAAAATCGGCTCGGTTGCCCTAAAAATGGGTAAATTGGCCAAATGAATGAAATTGAATTAGTGATTTATTCAAAAATCGGCCGAATGACCCTAAAAAGGGTAAATTGGTCAAATGAATTGACGATTTATTGAATGAATTGGCAAAATGGATTGGTTGAATTGTCCGGCCATTGGTTATTTCAAAATTATTGAGGTGCATTAGTCTATGACCTTCTAAAAATCAAATTCTGGCCTCAGTTTATTTATCGTCTCAATAGGAGGAATCATTTGTGAATTTCTTCAAATTAATGTCCTTCACGCAAGGAATTTTTACCAATTTTTGATAAAATGGCCAAAAAGTGATTATTAGATGCTATCACTCTATGAAAATGATCGGATCCTACCTTACCTTGTGCACTACCCCTTTGGATGGTACAAAAATGTAAACGTGCAAGTCTCACTGGATTAAGTATCCGAGACACAAGGTGGCTTATTCCTAAACACGAGATTCCCTATGTGGCATTCCCTTTCTATGGTTTATGCATGATGCCATTTATTAAAGCAGTAAAACATGCAATTTGAAATGAAATCATGACCTAAAAGGACCTTTTATACGCCAAGGTAGGCTTAAAAATGGCATGGCATTATTAATCTATGAATGCAATATACCAAAATCTTTAAACGTGCAATAACCTATTTACGAGGGTAGGTTCTAAAAGAAGGTCATGTCAGACCTCTTATTTGCTAGGGTTTGTGAATGCAATGGGGACACAAAATCAAGAAAAGTTAGTTCAACCAAGACAAATACACATAACACATTGTGGCAACGAAATCAGCACAAAGAAATAAAGCGATAAAAGGAGAAAGGGGTTGGACCCCTCCCCTCGTGAATAGTGTCCCTAATAGGGTAAGGCAGACGCTATCCTAGGTAAACTATCATGGATGCATGAGGTTAGGGTTCACTAATGCATCTAGACTCGATAAGTCATAGGTCCCCGAGCCTTCAGACTTGGAAACCAAGGGTCATCACTTCCAAGGTTCCTTGTCGGTGGCTCGAGCGATTCCCCAGACGTTGCTACGCACACGTCGTGTTACGGCTACCCGTCTGGGTGAATCTAAAAAAAATCCTCAACCTTCGACTAAAAACTAATAGGTTATCAACCTAAAGTTTAAAGCGGAAGATCGAGTGACCCCTCGGATCATGCTACGCACACGTCGTGATACGATCACATGTCCAAGTGGGTCGCCTAAAATCCTAATAGGGTGGAGTGGCGTGACAAGCCACTAAAAGAAAAATAAATGAGGGGTAAAAATAATTAAAGCGTATGCGCGTATGCTAGTGCTCGTTTGGAGGGGAGAGATCAAGAACCAACGCGAGGCTCTAAGGTGACACACCCCCCCAAATGCAATGCGAGCGCGGAATAAAACAAATAAAATATTCATCCAAACAACCAATCATACATTCGTGAGTGAGGGAGTAGTTTAATACGCGTGCAAGGCCAAAAGTCCTAAAAATAGAAAAATGCAACCCTAATATCCAAATGCTATGCATAAAAAGGGTAGAAAAGGGAAAAGAATGGTCAAATCAAATGCTTGGACCCACTTAGGAAATCCCCAGTGGAGTCGCCAACTGTCGCGCCCCACTTTTCGAATGAATTGTGATGTGAATGAATGTGTGTGGTGTGAGTGTGTGTGATATACATGTGAACGTGTGCGGAATGAAAAGTAAAAGGCCATGGGACTTAGAATGCGACGATTTGGCCAAGTGAAGTTCAAAAGGGTTTTGGTATCAAAAAATGGAGTCGCCACTTGGTATAGAGTTAGGGTGTACCAAGTCACCCAAAGATGATTTTTGTTTTTGAATAAAAAAAGTAAATAAACCCTTTTTGAGAACTTTTGGGTCTGCGTAACCAGAAGAGGGATCGGGGGTCACATTTGACGAAGGGGAAGGCAAGGATAAAAATCCAAGGCACCCCTTCGACCTAGCCAAGGCTAGTTGCGTGACTTAAACCAATTTTCCTAATTTTTCTACCCAATGTATGTTCGCACGTTGGATATGACTATATGAATGCAAAACGGAAAGGAAAATGCAATCCTAAATTCTACGATGTCTCTCGTGAGGCTTTTGGTCCCAAACCACATGAATTGTGGCGGCCAACAAAGGAAAACCCCCATAGAGGTCGATTAATGCAAATGAAACTCAAATGTGCAAGTGTGGAAGTGTATGAAAGAAATAAAAAATCCAAGTGTTTGTGTGCAAGTGTATGAAAAGGTGCACGTGTGCAATTGTATGAAAATGCCAAGTGTTTGTGTGCAAGTGTATGAAATATAGTGATAAGTGCATATAGGTGTAATTAAATGCAATTTTGTGAAGTAGAAATCAAAATGAACAATAAGGAAAGGAAAATGTGAATTGAAAAGAATGAGTGAGTGATAAATGAGAATGAATGAACCTAAGGGAATGCATCAGGTCGGGTATGGGAATGACTCCTAACTTGTCGACTTCGATTTTCCCTTTGATTAGAAGGCAAAACTAGCGTGCTAAGGCTATCGAGTAGCCACACTCGCTCGTTTCCCTTATCAGAAGGGGACCCTCAAGCAAATGGACCCTACAACTATCATGATATGCAAAAATCCTAAAATGAAGGGAAAGGGGGTTCGAGGAGCATGCCAAGTGATAAAACTAAGAAAAATGCATGATATGTGGTGAACAAGCAAATGATATGCTAATGAGGGGAAATCTCTAAGGGTCTAGCGTTGAACTAGCCCATTCTATGAATTCCGACTAGCGTTGGACTAGCGGAAACGTACATTCATCCATTCCATTCATTCATGGCTATGAAAGCAAGTAGACATGCCAAAATACTCGTAAACACATAGCACGTAGCACTTAGCATGCTCGACTAGATGCAAGAGCCTAATAAAGCAATTAAACATGTAGCAACCAAAAACAAACAAGCAAGGGGAAGGGGAAGTGGACCAGATGCTCTCCGAGCCCTATCTATTACAAGCCAAGAGGTGTACACATACCCCATGAAAGCATAAAGGGGAAGGGGAAATGGACCAGATGCTCTCCGAGCCCTATCTATTACAAGCCAAGAGGTGTACACATACCCCATAAAACTTAAATAAAAGTAAACGCAAGTAAATGCACGCAAGGAGGTAAGGAAAGCGGAGTAGGCATGCATATTCACATAACACGTAGGAGCACATAGGAGAGACAAAAGGGATAAAAGAAAGTGTACCTCCCCCGTGTGTAATGCTGGTAAGGAAGTAAACAAACTCAACTTGGCTAGAGTTACCCAAGAAAAGACTAACTTAAGCTAAAATCACCAAAAACAAAAGATTAATGCACCAATTTAATGATAAGATATAAACTAAACAATTTGAATCCACCAAATCATCAAATTTTCCCCCAATTGCAACTTAATGAAGTAAAAAGCTAACTAAAGACCAAGCAAAGACATGGTCATCCAACCTCCAAGCATAACGTCTACTAAAGACCCAAAAGCAAGACTACTCAATCATTTGAACCTAATTGAAACATTTAAAAACACAAAAAGTTCTCCAAGTAAATAACAAGATCCAAACAAACATTATGGAATTTTGAAGGTCCAAGAATGAACAAGGGTCCATGAATGATTTAAACATGCATTTTGAGAATTCAATAGCAACCATTAATCAACCAAATAAAACCAGTTGAAAAATTTAAGAGCTTCACAAGTCCCAAAAACAATGAAAGGCCAAATGATGACTCAAAATATACCCACCTTAGGACCTAATTGTAAAGAAATGAGAACATGCTTGGGCTTTTGTGGAACATGGAGAAGCTTGAGGGATTAAATTGATTAAGTATTCAAATTACTTAGGCCATAGTGAGTCAAAAGGGGACTTGGGGGATCAAAGTGCAAATTCAGAAATTTATTTCATGCATGCAACGTGAACTAAAACCTTCATTACTTCTGCAATTCTGGTTTCCTTTCCTACATGATGTGCCGTGCTTCATTTGTCAACAAAATGCATCACCAAAACAACTTTGAACCGAAATGAACCTCAAGATGCAACTCTAATCATTACCAAACTTAATGCTACACTTTTTTAATGCAACAAAACTGAGTTGATGACTGTCAAAGATCAAGAAAAACAGCAAAAAAAATGCCGCCAGAATTTTCTGCAAAGCTAGGAAGCTTGCTGCAATTGCAATCCTTGGCAACCGATGAAGCCTTTTGGCAACAAAACTAGTTGCGACTTTCATTCCTATTTGCAGAAATCAGGTAATGAACAAAACTCAAAAAGCAGAAACATAGCCAATCCCAAAAATGCAGACATGTCATTCCAATCAAGTTCATAAGATCATCAACCAAAGTCGGATACATGAACTTAAAACAGGAGGAGGGAAGAGGAAAACGCAGCTCCTATCAATCATTGTTGTAACCAAAATTATGAAATTTTGTTGCAGGATAGAAACACAGAATTTGAGCTACGTTTTGTTGCAGGATAGAAAACCATCAAGGCTAAGAAGGAACTAAACACCTCAAGAGAAAAGAAAATGCAGCAGGCGGCATTTTCTGCAAATCTTCTTGAATTCATTTCCACCAGGAACATGTTTATTGTTTGTCAAACTTCAGGCCCAAATACACAAACTCTACGCATCCAAACTCAAAAACTCAAAATCTTTGAAGAGTAAAATGAACGTGCAGCACCTCCCAAGAAAACGCACTAATTCCAGAAATGAAAGATGCGAACTTCGTCGCCAGCGTTCCAGGCTTCACTCTCCCAGCCGCCAAGCTTTTCCTCGCAGTCGAAGAACTCCCAGTTGCCTACCTCTCTCGTTCTCAAGTTCACGGCTTTTCTAGCTTTTCCTTCTCCAGATTTGTTTCTTTTCCTGTTTGCTCTATCACTCCAACCCCCCCAGTTTTTCAGCCGTTCCTTCAATCTTTTCTCTTGCTCTCGGCTTCAGTCCCTACTAAACCTTTTCCTCGTCTTCCTTTTTCTCTTTCAAGCTCACACAGAAACTCCACCCTCTCCCTCGTTCTCTCTTGCTTTTTCCGTTTCTCCCCGTTAGCTCCTCCCTCCTCTCTCTCTTCTTTTTTTTTGTTTTGTCCGAAACCTTCTCCCCCCTCAAAACCCCCTTCACCGAGCTCCCCCTTTCAGAAAAACCCCCCGCTGTCCAAAATCTCTCCAACCTCCTCTTAGCTTTCTGTTTTTTCCAGCCCCAAATCTTTTCCCTTTGCTGTTTCCCTCTTTCTGGTTTTTCATTCCTTTCTTGCCGTTGTTATTTTCTTATGCTAGACAGCCGCCGACCTCTCTCTTTATCTAGTTCTTGCTCACCACTCACTCTCTCAGTTTTTTCCCTTTTGCTCCAGTTTTTCCGTTTTTGCTTTCTCTCCCCACGATGAAAAACTCCCTTGCGGCTGCCCCTTCTTTTCCTTTTATATCCCCTGATAACCCTAAACTTCAAGCCAGCTCTTCTATATTTGCAGCCCAAGGAGCTGCCGAACACTTCTTTGCAAGCTGCGAAAAACGCAGCTTGCTGCCGCGTATCACTCTTTTTTTTTTTTTTTTTTTTTAACTTTCAACTTAATAAATACAGAAATGATAAAATATAAATAATAATAATAATAACAAATTGACAAAAACCAGGTAATAATAATAATAATAATAACGAAAATAATTTAAAAACTAAACAACTAAAAACAACAAAAATGTCCATTTTTCAAATTTTCTTCATTTTTCCTTTTTTCTCTTCTTTTTCAAAATAACTTAATAAAAATAACTAAAGTGCAAAAAGGTTGAATTTAAAGAAATAAACATATTTTTGTGAACAAATTTCCCTTTTTCTTTTTTATGATTTTTCTTTCTTTTCCTCTTTTTCTTTTTTTCTTTCAAGAAAGCATTGAATTTAAATTACAAACGACTGAATGCTTTCTTTCTTTTTCTTTTTTAACAAATTCTATGATAAAACTTAAAAATAAAAATAAAACTGGAAACTAAAAACTAAAAATGAACACGACAAATAAAAAACTAAAAATGAAATTACACCAAAAATTTGGTGTCTACAACCACTGCATCAAACTCGGACAACTTTTTTCTTTTTGTGAAATTACTTTTCCAATCTACAAATATAGTTCCAAATGGAATGGCGTTGTTTTGTTTTGTTTTTTAAACAAAAACTGTAGCTTCTCAAATGTGCATGTCCTACTTCAAAAAAAAAAAAAAAAAGCATGTCCTACTTGTAAAATCAGTATGACAATAACTATGTTATAAAAAATAAACTAGTAATAATTACCACAAACATATATAATTTCCACATTCATAAAACACAAATATCACGTACATTAACAACATAATACAATTATGAAAGCTTAAAATAAAAGCAAAAATTCTAACTATTAACAAATGCACAATGTTTCCTGATTTCACCGGACGATCCTGTCTTTACATCAATCCTTCCCATTTTCTCCATAGACAAAGCAAATTCCTTATAAAAATCCTGCCTCGAACCCTGAAGAAGTTCATTAATATATGAGAGTGTAGTGGAACTTGTTGTCAAGGCTGCATCAGATTGAAATAGGCCTCTTCTCTTGAGTAGAAGTCTATAGTAGCTTAGATCAAATGTCCTGAAACTTCCTGGATCCATTTCAACTATTGTTGTTGTATCGTTGATGGTTTTGCATTTCTTTGCTTTCAGATTTGCTGCATATTCACTGTCCAGAGATGGATCTTGATTACCAAGAATTCCAGAGAAATTGTACAGACGGCTCGAAAATGCAGAACAATGGGCGATTCCAACCGTATGAGCTCCTACAAGAGACGATGATAACAAATGTCTAAAATGCATCAATGTGTGTCATCAATGAACCGAAAGTAGTATAGTAGTAATTGCAGAAGTGCTGATATAGGACAGGAACATTGCTGAAGTGTTGAATAATGTCTTACCTGATAACAAGACTAGATCCTTTAAATCTAGACCCTTGTTGGCAAAGAATGTTTGGAGTGAAGTGAAATTGAAAAATGGCGCTGGAATGTTTGCTAAGGCCTCAGAAGCATTTGATATTAGCCCATCCCTTCGACCAGTTGGAACCCTCCAGAAAGGACCTCCCTGTCATGCCAAGATCACAAGATTAATCGATCGCGAAAATTTTCAGACGTCTAAGTTGGTCTAATTTAGTTACTGAAATCATGAACTTACCGTAACTACAATGGAATCTCTTGCAACCAGTGCTATGATATCTGCACAAGAAACAACTCCTGGACATTCAGCTTCTACTAGGCTCTTCACTCTGTCAATGAAGTTGAAGCCTCGTACAGTTTGATTAGGAGTAGCAGCTTTCTCAGTCTGATTTCCAGAGCTTGATGTGGAATTCAGAAGAATGGATGCATCACAGCCCTTTAGAAGCAACAAAACATTCATAAACATAAGTAGCTGTATGCAAATTTGCGATAGAGGGAGGGATATTCTTGATACTTACTCTGACAAAGCAGTCATGGAAATGCATTCTTATCAATGCTGCTGCAACAGATGGAGCATTTGGAATATGCTCATGGACATAATCTTGTACAATCGTCTCAGCTTTGGGACATGTTTTGGCATAGAAATTCAGCTGCAAATCAGCACGAGAAGAATTTATGGCTCCTAGAGTAGCCAAAATTACAAGCCAGAAGTAGCCAAATGTGTCCATTTTGTTACTCTGGAACGACATTATCTGTACTAATCAAATTTATAAGGGTATATCACCTAAGATTCTTTCCCTCATCTAACAAACATGTGCCTCAAGGGGCTCTTTTAAAGTTTTTCAGTTTTTACCATATTATCGGGGTAATATTTTAGAAATGATTAGTTAGGATTATCCCTGGCTGGATTCATAAAGTAAAGATGCATTTGATAATACTGAAATCTAAAAACTGAAGTCTAAAATTTAAAATTTGAAGTTTGAATCCATTAAATTATTGAATTATTAAGTATTAAATCTAATACATTTGAGTGCATATCACATTCAGTGATAAGTGAATAGCTTATCACTTAATTTTGGAAGCAAGTTTTGCATAAAATATTCAGTGCCACTTAATTAATTTAAATATTCAATTTTTGGTTATCAAACGATCTAAATATGTTAAGATCTTATTCCATTAAGTTTAAATGTTAAATTGAATTATCAAACACGGCCTAAGATCTATATGTCATAATCAAGTTGACCGACGTTTCCTCAGTGTGTCATTGTTAACTCCATCCTCAAGGCATTGTTTTGCAAAGCATCTTGAATGTCGGCCATAACTTTGCTATCAAAACTTTATCAGGGCTAACTAAATGACATGTAACTTTGCTATCAAAACTTCATCAGGGCTAACTAAATGACATGTAATCAAGTCTATCCAAAGTATTTGATAGAATTAAAATTGGACGAGTCCATTAATGAGGCTTAAAACATAGGTTGGAAGAAACTTTGATTTAAAAGCTCAAGTCATTTGGTCCTCAGTCCATACTTAAACATGCTAAGCATATAATTCTAGGTATTTTCGAATTTATGCGTGTACTTCTGGAATGGCGTACAAAGTTTTAAAGGGATTATAATTCATAAGAAATAACTTGTACAATTTTATAGCAGGGATTTAATATGTAAGTACTCTTCACAGTAATCTATACAAATTTTTTTTTGTCAGAATTATGTTACGTGATGTCATAATGATAGACATATACAGTGTTCGTGGCCAATTCTAATAACTATACCTAAACCCTCATCGTCTTATAGTATCAAATTACTCTTCGAAAAATAGATGTTGATGACACTGTAAATTGCCTCAATTACCAATTCAAATACAAATAGTTAGCAATTTTCACCTGTTTTGGCTAATCAAGAAAAGCTAAAACAATTTATTAATGAGAACATTTTCAAAAAGGGGAGGATGGTAGATCAATCATTTGCTGGCGGCCGTTCAAAGCACAATGCCACTATTCTGCTTGTGTACTACATTTCCATTAACAATTTAGAACCTGCCACTACTTTAGCTGCCCGCTCACAGAGTACAAATCACGGCCTATACTCGTGAGACCAGAAAAGAATCAAAGATGATCTATACATCGAGGAGGAACTGTTGCACCTAGTTCGTTAGCATTTGTTTTAATTGAATGCTTTAGGTGATTCTGGATAATCATAATAGTCTTATTTGATACATGTGAAGTAAAAAGGTGATTAAAAAATGTATTCACGAAAAATGTAACAATTTTTCTTTGAAAAATTACTATCCAAGCAATGCCTGGCATCAGACAATAATATGGTAATATATATATTGTGCAATGTCCTTTGATTAACTGTCATATATGTGGTACTTAGGCAACTTTTTAGTAAGAAACAAAGAAGGTAATAATAATAATAATAACAGAACGGCATCTACGGGGATAACATCTTATTAAGAGCCATATTCTTGATGTTTTTTAAGGAATATGGGTTTTTGCTTCTAATATGGTCTCCTTACTTTTCTATATACTTTCTAAAACGTTGAAATCATTATTTTTAGCGAAACAGAGGCATTTTACGATTTCAAATTGTGAAACCATTCTGCAGAAAAACGAAACCACAAGTTAACTGAGACTGGGGAAACATGAATTATAGGATGTCGGTCACATGAAATCAAATTCCAATCTAGTGTACACACTAAATTTTTCATGCTCATGGACGCAGGTTAATTACCTGCTACTAAATTAGTTACAAGGGTTTCTTAAATTTCCTTTCGAAACACTTTAATTTCTTCGCACTTTTGAGGAAAAATAAATTTTGTAGTAGAAAACATCTCATGGTACTGTACCTGCAAAAAATTGTTTTTTTTTTTCAATTAGAATATGTTAATTTTTCCCATGAAGCACTATAAATTGATGGCTAAATGATTTATTAAAAAAGAAGAATTAGGTCTTGTTTGGATTGTATTTTTTGTAGAATTTTTTTGAGGATTTCTGTGAGAATACTAAATAACTTTTTTATTTCACATATATCACATCTTTAAAAAAAATACACTATTTGAAAAAAATTTTAAAAAATTACAATTCAAATAGGTTCTTAATCTTATATCTGACTGTCAATATCAAACACATATTTTGGTGTGATTTTGTTTTTTGGACATAAACAAGCTTCATACTCACTAGATATATTTATCTAGAATTTGTAACAGATGATGATTTGTTTGCTCGTTGCTAGCAATGAGTCATGTCTTTCTTTTTGTTAGTGAAAAGTCTAGAGTTTCTCAAGGGTCCAATGTGAGGAAACTTGCCCTACTAATAATGTAATGCCTTTTAAAAAGGAATAATTTGGAAACCTTCTCTGGGTTTTATCGTAATATCACTAAGCATCTTTAAAATTTTTAAAATCTTACCTACATCCCTTATTAGATTGACAAGACCATATGTGTGATTAAAGGCTATAAATTGGCAACATTACCTTGCAATCTAAATAACTTTTTAACTGAAAAGCTCAAAAAACTTTTTAAAACTAACGTATCTAATAAAAAACTAATCAAATTGCCATTCCAGATTGGTTCATATTTTTTCATATTCAGGCAGTAGTAGGGTATCAAAAAAATGATAAAATTGAATTTAATCAAACTTTTGTTTCATAATATAGACAATGTTTAACAATATGAGGTGAGTAATCAATACCATAGGGTTTTCTACAAGACAGATTTAAGAAAGCCAAACAAACCCGTATTATTTTTTTCTTAGATTTGGACATTAGTTGAATTTTCTTATGTAGTAATACTAGTACATTTTTTCACATTAAAAATGTGATTAAGGGCCCATGAAAACCATTTTTATTAGATCAGGAGATGGAAAAAGTAGTAAAAATCGGTTGAGTAGTTTTTGGATTTTCAAGTCTGACACCTAATTCTCTTTGCTCAAGAAAAAAAAGAAAAACAAAATCCCCTCATCTAAATCTAAGATGGTGTTTATCATACTATAAAAATCATAATTAATATATATAGACGCTATTATGACACTGTAAAAGCTTTAGATTAATACATTTCAAGACTCTTTTTCTATACTGATCAATTCTAAAAAAATTAATATTTTAATACATGATGTTATGTAAGTTATATTCAAAATAAAATTAATCTTTTTCATGCATGTGATTTGCATACAAAGCACGCTCATAACAAAACATTATACTCATTCATTATATTAAAAAGATTAATCTAAAAACGATCTCATGAAAAAATATCTAGAAATCGCCAAAAGACTGCCGGGTCCATATGATGTGTTATGTAAGATTTTGAAATTTTCAAGTTGAGAGAAACCTCAAGGCGATTTCTGAAATTATCCCTTTTAAAAACATGACTAGACTGCCGGGTCCATATGATACAAGGCCAAAAGAGTACCAAAAGAGTAAACTTAATTCTCGACGGAAGCTTGTCATTATCACGTGAGAATCCTATGAAGAGAGCAATTATTTCTGTCCCTGAAGCTTGATTCATTCCGCTAGTGATCGATGGATTGACAATGCATGTTTGAATGTGAAAATTGATTTTTAATTTAAGCTTGCAAGGGAAATTCATCTGCACTTTTAAGAACACTAAGGACAGAAAATTCCCCTTGAAATACCTTGAGATGCTGGCTTAGTCAATTTGATTGGTGGTGTTGTGTTGTGATCTCGTGAGGAGTACAAACTTGAGCGTGCAAAGATTGAGCGGTGTACGTGCGTGTATTAGTGTACATATTTTGGTGATTTTTTTTTAAAAGCTGTTTCATTGTTGTGGTGAATTAAAAAGTGAGTGTGTGAAGATGGACACTCATCAGCTGAAGAAATAAACACACATGGGTGGGATAAACATGTCTAAGACGACACATGAGACATAAAGACAATGTCCCTATCATTTCAAGAGCATCGTAGTTCCAAGCCAAACTTGTATGAGAAAATGAATTATTGGGTACCGTCAAGGAGATCGGTAGCAAGAATAATGTGTATTACTGAAGCAAAATTTCATTGTTAAAAAAATAAAATATAACCAAAGTGGAGAATGGCTTTGGGATTTGATTATATATATATATATTTCCAATTTGGATTTCGAATTCTGTGGATGATAATTAAAAGTGAAAAGGGTGTGAGAAATGATTAAAGGGTTAAAAAAAGGAAGGTATTGATGGCAGTCCTAAGCATTATGTCTAGGAGGTATATTTAGTCTAGTGTGTAGCTCGAGGAAATCGAAATTATGTGACTGATGTACTTTTTTTTTAAGTAAAAGAAAAAATGCCATGTTTGTCTGCAATATTTTGTAACTTAAGAAGATGCATATTGCTGAGAATCTGTAGTATTGATCCCAGTAAAGAAAGAAATTACCTCAACTTTGTCAATGGTAAGTCGAAGACGAGTCACCTTGGAGAACAGTTTTGAAAGCTTAGGTCCTATTCGGATAGCTATTTCTTGAAAAAAGTTTACGTTTTTTCGTGAATATTTCTTTTATATGTTTTTTAATTATCTTTTTACCTTATATATATTATATGCTAAAAATGTTATAGTAGTTTTTTCTTCAACAACACTTGATAATTTACAATCCAAACCACCTCTTAACTAACTCCAATTCCAGCTACCCAAAAATCATCGAGCTTGGCAGAATAACAGTTTCCAGGAAATCTTCACTAGCCCATTGCATATATGTGAGGCTGCGGCCTCCACCTATATCTAGATTTCAAAGCTTTCATCATCGTTTCCATACCTGCACCATGATACCTGAAAAATTGAAAGATAAGGAGTTTCGATCTTGATGACTTTTACATCCATCCAAGTGCAGCAATGTATGCAAAATATATGCAGGGCTAGGAAGCTGAAGAACAGTTCACTCGAGTGAGGATAATTCATGTTCTCTAACTTCATCCTTGCTAATCATTATCTGTCTCCTGGTTATGGAAATCTGGGAATCGACAAAACATTTAAACTCATCAAGTTTTTGGAAATCGCAGCATTTGAGATATACAATGATCTTCAAAGATTTAGAATAAAAAAAATAATAACAATCATAAGAGGAAATGTAGGTACATATTTATTTGTTGACTATACACCTTGCCTTGTTCATTTTTGAAACATTATGGTACATTTTTGGAGTAAAGATCTGAGAATAAAACAATATGTATGGAGATATTTGTGATTATGGTGTTGGAACTTTTTCATTTTTTTTTTTTTGAAGAATAACGGAAATCTACCACCTAGAAGTTTTCTAAGGAAATTACTTATTTTGTTTTGCTGTTATGACAAAAAAAATTAATTAGACCAATCAAGTTCTTTTGTACTATTCGTTTGTAGCTGGTCACTTCATAAGGGCTAAGATATCAACTTTATCTATTCTTTTTTTTTTTTTTTGTTACAAAACTTTGCAAAAGGAAAAGACAATATTGGACCCAAAATTCCTTAACAGAAATATCCACTCCATGTTATATTCCAACTTTTATTGATGTCTCTTAAGCTTCAAGCTTTTTCCCTTTTTTTTTTTTTTTGGTAATGTCGTGAGGAGTGAAAAATAGGTTTGTGAAGATCGTGCAGCGTGCGTTTCAGGCCAATGTCTTAACGATTATCAAGTCTCAAAATTATCATGATTTTGTTAGAGACCTCAAGGAGATTTGGGGTCCAAGTATTAATTGATATATTTTTCTTTCTCCTTTTCTGTTGTCAAAGCAATAATGTTTGAAATTTTTTCTAATTTTTAAGTTTTTATCATAAATTTTCCCTCAATTTTGTAAATGATCTTTCTTCCTTGATATCGCCCCACTATCTATTGAAAAAATTATTATCTTCTCCCACATTATCTTGTTAAAAAATCAGTTTTTTTAGATGTCTCTCCTATAGTACAATTATTTTAGAGTTGTTAAAATGCAAAATTAGTTCCTACATGAACAAAATATAACTTTAGAAAGTTTAAAGCAAAAAAGAAAAAGAAAAATCTTTAATCAACTTATAAGCATTGTATAGGAGTAATTCTGTATATATAGTTGGATATTTGTCACTGTAGATATACATAATAGTAATTGCCTTGGAGGGGTCTTCTAGTTATACACATATCTCCTAGTTATATAACTTTTTAAATTGATAAAACGTCCCAAAATAGTCATCAAACTTCTTAAATTGACAAATATCTCAAAATATATGGACCAAAAAGATGTTTCAAAACACGAATTGTTATTTACTGATGCAGGAGACATGTATCAATTGAAATAATGTAACAATGAGTGTATTGAGAGGTTTCAGTAAAAGAGCTCCAAAGACCCACAGCCTTGAGACGGTAGCCAGTTTGGTTGACACCTGCAATCTAATCAAGCAAAAGGATGGCACTCTAATCCTTGCAAAGGGTGCATAAAAGACTGTGAAATGGAACTCAAAATGGGTGGTAGTGAAATGGCCAGTTGCCAGATGGAGAAGATGATAAGGTCGGTCTGTCTCCAATTGACCTAAAAGTAGGAGGTGATGCCCTACTTGTAGGAAGTCCCATTGATTTCGCATCAGCCAAATGCTCATTTATCACCTTTCTCTGGTCCAGCATTCGAATCCATCCAAAGACAAGGACAATGAAGCTGCTACTACCCGACAGTGGGCGATTACTTGAAGGAATCTCTAGCTGGCACCCAAATGTCATGCTACTGAAGGCGGAAAGTGTGCCTACCCTCTACCATTTATCCATTCCACCTTAACGAAACACGCCTTAGTGTTCTCTTCTACCTCCATTTCAAGGCTTTCTGACCATCAGTTTTCGAGGCAGCTAACAGTGAATCCGGGGTAAGGGTGTCAAGGCGAGGCTATTCCTTATTTGATCCATTAATTTAAGGACCTTGAATCATTTCAAATTTAGGATAAGCAACTCGATCTATGGCAGACTTCATATCTATATCCTGGTGTGGACTCTGCTTCTTTTTTTTTTTTTGATCAAGACTCTGCTTCTAGTCCATATGAAAATCAATGTTGAATTACAACTTTGTCTAGTTTCAAATTGGGCTAGATGCTCTAGTAGACTACCAATCTATCCGCGCATAAAGAGAACACCAGCAAAGTGTAATAGGAAAAGTTGTAACAGGTTTGCCGTCTTGAAGTGTGTTTTAAGTCATATCTCATTATGTGAAGAGATGCAAAGTGCAAACAACCTTACATGCCAACCAAGGTGTTTCTCCTTTAGGCTTAGTTTTGCAAGTTTTAATATCTTTTGTTCCCGACGTAACCACAAGGGCAAGTTTTAATATCTTTTGTTCCCAGAAGATCTTTCAAAGGATAAAGGAACTAAAATGAACAATTCTAGGCCTATGACAAGTGCCTATAAATTCTATTGTATTGCAAGGGCTTATCTTTGCAGGAATTATTATCATTATTATATAAAAAAGTATGATGAGTCCGGTAATAGAGAGTATAAGAATGTAAATATATTTTGATTTTAGTTTTTATTATACCTAAATTACTGTCACGTCTTTTAATTAGCATTATTACATTTCAATCATGACACTAATAAGAAAAATAAAAGGTTTCAATAAACTACATCCCAAAAATGCTGGTAATTAAAATTAAAAACTGCCCATTTACAACTATATTCGTCAATTATTTCCTCATCTTCAATTATTGTATGTGTTAAAATTATCTCCAATTATTATGTTGTTATGCATGATAATTAAACTTAACTATATTGTATATACATATTGGTTTAGAAGAAAATCGCGATTAATAATAAGACAAAAGGTTATCAATAGTTAATATAAAAAAGGGGTTAAACCAATGATTTAATTCACTACATTGTGTCATATGATTAAGAAAACTCCCAAGAGAAGTTATCAATAATTATATAAAAAAAAAGGTTTACAACTACTGAAATTGATAAAAAATTGCTATATGCAAATCAGAATGTTTTAGTATTGTTTTGCTCAAGTTTTGTTGCATGCACTGGTTTGACACAACATAAAAAATGTCCCTTTTTGTCCCTTTTTTGCTATCACAATCCAAATAAAATATGCAACAACTTAGTTTAGATACAATAATATTCCATTTTCAGAGTTTTTATAATTGTGATATGCACAATAAATTTTTAATTGCTTTGTATATAATAAACAGTTTGTACAAATGGCGATTGCTTAATTTTGTTTATTATATGGTTTCTTCATCAATATTATACCAAGAACTTAGTTTAAATATGATAATTTTCCATTTTCAAAGTTTTTAAAATTGTAGAATACATAATAAAGTTTTAATTACTTTGTATACAATAAACGTTTGTACAACTACGAATTCCTTAATTTTATTCATTATATAGTTTCTTAGTTTATATTTATGCCAATAATCAAAGCTTTGCACAAGAATTTAGAATATTAAAAATTTTCTATCTTGGGAAAATATATTCACGTGCAAAACACGTGAGTTATTACTAGTTACAAAAAAGGACCAAAACTTGTTGAATGCTAAATGCTAACAGATAGCATCTAACTGCACAAGCTTAAAAAGCATCCTTTGCTGAAATTATGACAAAGCCTATTGCCCTCTTTGATGCTTGTGCTTGCTTGTAGTCCATGCATAGTGTTGTCAACATCCAGATTGAAGAGAAATATATATATATATGTATATGAATATTTATGTATGTATATTGTGACCCTATACTCCGTATGCCTAATAATGAACCCCGCAAATCTCATGAATAGTAGAATTTAGAGCCAAAACAAAGCCTTCAGCCATTGTCTTTAAGGACTTTGTGAAAAAATAAAAATACTAAGTCGGGACCAAATTTTGAAAATCATCCGAATAATTGATTTTGTTACATAAAAAGAATCATTCCAAGAAGTATGCTCTTAATTCAAATTAATAATCATATCCTCAAGTTTTTTTATCTCTCAAAACTATGGTGGATCAAGAGATGATGACAATCTCAATATTTCACTCATGGTTTTGTTAATTTGATCATATTTATATGCCAGCAAGCAAGTTCATCACTTGCTATTCCAATACATGTCAATCGACATTCTGATGCAGAGTATTTCTATTTTCCCTTACATTCCTATATTTCTATGCTACCAATACAGCCCTATTTCTTCAAATTGCATTCTTCATTTCTTTAATTGCAACTCCTAGAATTTGGTTAAATCTATAGTAATCTTCTACCAACGCAATATCCGGTATTAGAGGTGTGGTTGACATTCAGTCAATGGTGGATAACACCAGACCACAAGATCATCAAAAACTTGAAGAAAACGTCAAGATGATACTGAGAGAGCAACGTGAATAGTTTGAGAGAGATATACATGCCTTGAAATCATTGATTCAAAAAACTCATGAGGGGTAGGGGAGTTCATCTGAGAAGAATGCAGAGACCCGCAATCTAGGGGATACCAGGTTCCTACTAATTCTCCCAACTTGACTTTCCCAAATTTGTTAAGGAGGACTTCTGGGGATGACTTTATAAAAGTGAACAATTCTTGAAGTGTACCAAACATTGGAGTAGTCAAAAGGTAAAAATGGTGGCAATCAATCTAGAAAGGGAAGCACTCTAATGGAATCAGGTGTTCATGAGGACCAAATTGAGCAAGAGTTTACCTACTTGGGAGGAGTACATATCAAGGAGGCTGCTGAATTAAGTAGAAGTGCTAGAGTGATCAGTTGTTTCTTGAGTCGCTTAACCTGAAATTCAACTTGGGATGAGAATGTTCATGCTCAAGATGTTTTAGCATGCCTATGCTTTAGCAAAATTAGAACAACCCAAATTAAATCATGCCAACTAGAGAAGCAGATTTCTTTCCAGACCAAACTCTTCATCCTTATTGCCGCCTTCAAGTTTTATGAGAACTTTCACAAGTAGAATAACTTAACCTTTGTTGCCAACTGTGACAGCCCCACCTTCCACTAAGGCGTACCAAAGGGGTTAGCGGACTGCCTGCCCAACTCTCGCCAGAACTACTATGACGGTTATATATAGTCTAAAACGTTTCGGAAGTTATTAGCGCGCTCAAACGAAACAAAAATCACGAAACGAAAAATGGAAAATCGGAGCCGCACATGAACAGTGTCGGCCACATCACAATCCGGCCGGAATCTGGCCGGATTTCCGGCTGGATTCTTGCCCGGATTGGAGGCAGTGACCAACTGCCTGGATTCAAAAAAAAAAATCCAAGGCAATCCGGCCAAGATCTGGCCGGATTCCCCTGTGTCCTTTCCCGCCAAAAATTTTTCTTTTGCCGTTTGAAATCCGAACCTGTCCGAAACCCAACCGATTACCAACTGACGTGCGCGGGGTATACATATAATATTAAGCTCATCCCAATCAAGTTTTACATTTATAAATTCCTAAATACCCCACACGCGATTTATCGCAAGTATACGAATCGTGAGCGAGTATAGGGTATTAAGGGTCGATCCCACAGGGAAGAATGCAATTACCGATGTTTTCAAACTCCTTTATTATTTAGACTACCACAAATATAAAATTTAAGAAAATAACACTAGAAAACTCCTAGAGATATGGAATTCCTTACTACTCTTGCAAATGAGATTATCGGTTAAGTGAATGCTATTATCTTGATTAGTTATGGCGTAATTTCCTAATGTATGTGAAACCTACTTTCGTAGTGAATCAACTATACTTGTAATTAAGTCATACCTACTCTCGTGGTTATGAAATTAACTACAAGTTCATTTCTTCTATGAAATTACATGAAACAAGTCACTTAAGCCGCATAGGTGCACCTCTACTTTCGTGAGTGTACTCCCTAGGCTTATCACTTCTTTGAACTAGTGTTAAATTCCAATTTTCATTGCATACTTAACACCTTAAGATTATCATAATTAATGGCCAGTTAATCATGATTAGATAACCAAAAGTGATAAATATCTTGCTCAAAATAATATGACCAAATAACCAAATAAACATCATTAACAAAATATAGCAAGTTCAACCATAACTCTAGGCATAAACTTTAACTAAACATAATAAAAACACAAAGCCAACTTGTATTATAATTAAACATGAAATCCAATAAAAGAGAGAAAGTAGTAGAAGAGATATCACCCTTGTCACATGAGATCAACCTCTTCATCTTTGCTCCTCCAATCTTTATCCAAATCTAACTACAAATACAAGATGGATAAACTACTCTACCTATACTATACTAATGAACCAAGGAAACTCTAGTGAAAACTACATTTTTGGTGAGTTTCTCTAGCCTTCTCCCAAGTTATTCTGAATCCTGCAAATCCATGGCTATATATAGATCAATGCAATCAGGAAATGAGGCTTGAAACATCCCTTTTACAGCTGCTAATTGGTTGTCATACGTTCATCCATAGCTGTAAATTGTTGAAGGAGAAAACAGGTTGTACCAGCAGCTATTTCTGACCAGAATCTGGCTACTTCAACTGCTATTTTCTCTATGATGACGGCTGAATTAGCTCTTGTACAAAACATAGAAGTTGTAGTCCATTGAAATAGCTGTCCAATGCCTCAAGAATCATCCAATTTGGAGCTGTCTAGACCGAGATATGATAAAAATACCACTGACTGGTCAATTCCGCGTTTTCAGCTCTCAGCAGCAGACTTTGACTTCTGTATTTTGACATTTTGACCAAGAAAACAGCCGAATTGGACTTTGATGTCTTCACACCAAATGTAGATATATCTCTTAGCTTCAAAATGGTACCAAGATTACCTTGATCCGATCTGTGTAGCTCCAGATATAGTCAAAATACGAAAATGTGTCTGAATTGTCAAAGCTGACTTTTTCTTGATTCAAATTGCATTTTTCCTTTTACACTTTATATTTTATTTTCACCATTTTAATCCATCTTCAATCATCCAAATATTTTCTCAATGCACTTCATTTGATGATTGAATCATTAAACCTACAAAATATGAAGTTTTTACCATAAAAATCAATAGAAATGCAATTTTCACACTTTAACCACAAAATGCATATTTTCACTAGAATCTTAGTTAATTATTTATAAAATTAAATAAAACACACCAAAACTAATTAATAAAGCACACTAAAAATACGTAAAATATACTCTTATCACCAACAAATCATATAAACCTTGAAATTGAACCTTTACAACCCAAAATATCACATGAACATTACCAAACATGTTTATACACATATAGTTGCAAATTTACAACTCAAAAGGCAATGTTGAATCAAAATACATTTAAGGTTTTTCCACCCATCGAGGAGCTATACAAAAGAATATTAAACTAGCTCAACTTGGCTTCAAAATCACAGTTCCCCAAAAGGTATTCATATCCCTGTAAGGAAAACAAAGGCAATGGAGTGAGATTTCACCCAATGAGGTACCCTCATGCAAATAAAAAAAGTTCACATAAGCACAAAGTTGCTCAATCCAAATACGTTCAACAAGTAAGCCGAACTAACATCACATTTTAATAACAATAAAAGGATACGGACGGCTCTCAAGAGCCCTTTTCCACACTGGCCGTACTTGATCTTACCCCGTTGACTCTCCGTCAACGCTTAAAGAGGAACCAATACCGTAGACCCTACTTTCTCCAATTTCCATCCACCTCACATACCCCTACCGGGCCCGAACTCCAACCAGTTCAATATGGTAATACCCGAGTATATCGGAATCAAGAGTCTCATACCCAATGATTCCATAGAAACAGTCCCCAAGGCTTATCAATCTCCTCGACCATGCCCTTGCTGGCTCGAGTCAATCGACAGCCGATGGGGTTGAGCTCAGAGTAAACAGTAAAAGTCGTTTGATACACGTCCAAACGACACCAGTTCAAGTATATTCAAGAGACATTCAATTGATACAGTAAACAGTCACATAAGCCATAGAGAGCGAGAGTGGTAAAGTACACCCTCGTCTCAACCAATCTTAGCAGTATACATAAGCATTCAAATCATAGATTTCAAGTATCACAAAACCATGAAGTAACAATCATGTGAGTAGTACACTCACCAATCAAACAAAAGGGATTTCACAAATTTTCGCCCAACGAGCGTCTTGAGTCACCGGCACGCCCTAAAATATTCAAGAAACACAATGAGACTCGAATACGAGTCATAAACCCAAACCACATATCACTAATGTAAGGTCAATAGAACTTGAAAGTAATATAACGAATACGTGGGGCTAAGGGTTTAGACAACCCCAAAGTCACTAATTAACACTCTAAGCAACCCAACTCCAAGAAATCATATGAACCTAACATTTGGACAGCATTTTTCCTTAAAATTTCAGATTTCCAACCTACAATTCACCATTCATTTTCAACCAATACAACCCCTAACCACAAGTACAAGTCCTATGCCATTCAATACACCTTATTAGGGTTGTAATACCCTTTAAACAAAGCCAATTTAAGAGTTCCACAATAACCCTAGAAAAGCCCGAATTCAAAACCCTAAATCTGAAATTTTCCATTCAAAGCGGAAATTTTCCGCAATTAACTACAATTAATACCCCAAAGTACCATTTTAGACCTTACCAAGCTATCATCCATGGCCAACCAACTCCAATCATATCAAAACAAAAAAATCATGAATAAAAATAAAAATTCATCAATCTCTACCAAAAGTCATGAAATCTTTCACAAAATTACTTCTTTAACTCGCACAAGTCATTAATTGAACATTATCAAGAGCAAAAGAAGCATTCCATAGCCACTCAGCTTGCAACCTCAAGAAAAGAAGTAACTTAGCACCTCCTCTTTCCAAACCACTTCACCAACTAACTCAATACTACTTAGCTAAGGGTTTTTATGGAGAAATTTCAAGTTTGGATGGTTGGATTACAAGATTTGTGCAAGAAATGGAAAATGAATGTTGAAACTTTCTTTCTTTTTCTCTCTTGAAGAGCTCGGCCAAGAAGCTTGAAATGAAGATGATTTTTTTGGGTCAATTTTCTAGTTATTTGGTAAATGTGGTAAGATGGTCAAAGTCCAAGACCAAGTCACAAAGTGACACTTGTCACCTTTTAAGTTTAAACCTATCCCTTTGTCTCTCCAATGTTAATCTATCTGAGTAACCTCTAATTATCTCTCAACACCTGGTAAATTAATCCCTGTATACAAAACTTAACCTAATTGGCCGAATTTTACCGCACTTACCGCACTTGCGGGTCCCATATCCGGTATACACTCCTAAAATCTCAAAAGCTAACTTGGACTAGAAAAATGATTTTAAAACTATATTTAATCATAAAAAATTATGTAGAAAATTTTTCTAATAAAGAAAATATAGAAAAGGCGTGCAATTAAATAAAATAAAGCCTAGAAAATAAGAAAATTTTCGGGTTCTCACACTCTCTCCCCCTTAAAAGAATTTCGTTCTCGAAATTTCTCCCCTTAATTCATAAACAGTTCAGGGTATTTCTTTTGCATTTCTTCTTCCACCTCCCAGGTAGTCTCTTATAACCCATAATTTCTCCACAAAATCTTCACCAAAGGAATTTGTTTGTTTCTGAGCTCCCTAACCTTTCGGTCAAACAACTGTACAGGTTTTTTTTCGTAGGTGAGTGTTTCATCTATCTCAATTTCCTCTGATTGTAAGTTATGAGACGGGTCAGGATAATACTTCTTAAGCATCGAGACGTGGAAGACGTCGTGAATCCTGGACAGACTTGATGGTAGTTCAAGTCGATACGCTACTTTTCCAATTCTCTGGAGAATTTTGAAAGGTCCGACGAACCTCGGTTGAAGTTTCTTTCCTCTACCCGTCGTGACGCTTCGTAATAGTGTGACCTTAAGAAAAACATGGTCCCCAATTTCGAACTCCAGATCCTTTCTTCGATTATCCGCGTAACTCTTTTGTCGGCTTTGAACTGTTTGGAGTCTTTGTCGTATCAACTTGACTTTTTCTCGTGCATCCTCCATCCATGGAATAGCCGTTGGATCTAGAACCTTTCTCTCGCCGACTTCTTCCCAATAAATCGGTGACCTGCACTTTCTCCCGTAAAGTGCTTCGTATGGGGCCATTTGAATCGACAAGTGGTAACTATTATTGTAGGCAAATTCTACTAAGGTCATGTGTTGGTTCCAACTACCCCCAAAGTCTAGAATACAGGTTCTTAACATATTCTCGAGAGTTTGAATTGTTCGCTCCGACTGTCCATCCGTCTGAGAGTGATAAGTGGTATTTAGGTTGAGTTTAGTCCCCAAAGTCTCTTGAAATTTCTGTCAAAATCTAGACGCAAAGCGGGGATCTCTATCTGAAACGATGCTCACAGGAACTCCATGTAGTCTTACGATCTCGTCCATATACACCTGAGTCAGTTTGTCCATGGAATACTTCATGCTTACCGGCAAGAAATGGGCCGATTTGGTTAACCGACCCACGATTACCCAAACGGCATCATGTCCTCGTTGCATCCGCGGCAAACCTGAAACGAAATCCATTGTGATGTTTTCCCACTTCCATTCGGGTATCTCAAGAGGTTGTAACAAGTCAGATGGTTTTTTATGCTCCTTCTTAACTTGTTGGCAAATGAGACATTTTTGCACGTATTGAGCAATTTTCTTCTTCATGTTGTCCCATCAATAAGCTTCTTTTAGGTCCTGGTACATCTTGCTACTATCCGGATGGATCGTATACTTGGACCGATGAGTTTCCTCTAAAATCTCCTTCTTTAACATTTCATCTTTAGGCATCACCACTCGGTTTCGGTATTTCAAAATGCCCTCGGGACTAAAGTTGAAATCGGCCAATTCCCCTTTTTCCCCTTTCTTTCCCCATTTCCGTACCATAGAATTTTCCTTCTGAGCTTTTTTAATTCGCTCCAATAGAGTGGACGTTACCTTAATATTACTAAAAATCACCTTTTGACTTCCCAGACAGGGTTTTCACTCACAAAGCGATTCCAACAAATCCCACTCCTTAATCATTAACTCCGCTACTTGAGCTTTCCGGCTTAAGGCATCAGCCACCACGTTGACTTTCCCCGGATGGTAGTTGATAGTGTAGTCGTAGTCCTCCAGAAACTCCATCCACCGTCGCTGCCTCATATTCAACTCCTTTTGCGAGAAGAGATATCTAAGACTCTTATGATCGGAGTAAACCTCGAAAATTACCCCGTATAGATAGTGTCTCCACTTTTTCAGAGCGAAAACAACTGCGCCTAACTCCAGATCGTGGGTTGGGTAGTTTTGCTCGTGGGGTTTCAATTTTCTAGAGACAAAAAATATCACATTCCGGTTTTGCATTAACACACACCCAAACCTTCTCGCGAAGCGTCGGTATAAACGGTAAAATCGTCTATTCCGTTTGGCAAAACTAGAATCGGGGTCATGGTTAATCTTTTCTTTAACTCCCGAAAACTCGCTTCACACTTGGCATCCCATATAAAACGACCATGTTTCTTCGTCAGGTCGGTTAAAGGACCGGTCAGTTTAGAAAAGTCTTTAATGAAACGCCTATAATACCCAACCAACCCTAGAAAACTACGAACCTCCGTGGGATTTTCTGACCTCTTCCAATCAGTCACGGCCTCTACTTTTGTTGGGTCAACCGAGATCCCCTCTTGGGAAATTACATGCCCTAAGAAAGAAATTTTTTCCAACCAAAACTCGCATTTACTAACTTGGCGTACAACTGATACTTTTTTAGGGTTTGCAAGACGATTCTTAAGTGTTACTCATGCTCTTCACGAGTTTTTGAGTAAACCAGAATGTCATCAATAAAGACAACTACAAGTCGATCCAAATAGGGTTTAAAAACCCTATGCATTAAATCCATGAAGGCGGCAGGGGCATTGGTCAGTCCAAAAAGCATGACCGCGAACTCATAATGCCCATATCTCGAATTGAAAGCAGTTTTTGGGATATCCACCTTCCTAATCAACAATTGGTAATATCCCTGTCGAATATCTAATTTCGAAAAGGCCACTGCTCCTTGCAACTGGTCGAACAACTCATCAATATGGGGCAGTGGATACTTATTTTTAACCGTTACATTATTCAGCCCCCGATAATCTATACACATCCGCAAACTCCCATTCTTTTTCTTCACAAACAACACAGGGGCTCCCCAAGGAGACCCACTCTCTTGAATAAACCCCGCTCTAAAAGGTCTTGTAACTGCAATTTCAATTCCTTGAGTTCAGCAGGTGCCATCCGATACGGGGTTCTAGAGATAGGTGACGTCTCTGGTAATAGCTCAATTTTGAATTCTATCTCTCTCTCCGGAGGTAGGGCTACTAACTTATCAGAAAATACGTCCGGATATTCTTTCACCACGTGCACATCCTTTACCTTCAGTTTATCGGTGGGGGTATTGATTAGAAAGGCTAAAAACCCTTGTGCCCCTCTACTTAATAATTTCCTAACCCGAATATCCGAAATTAATGCAAATGAGGCCAACCTACCCCTTATATCTAACCTCAAGGTTGCCTTCCCAGGCATACGAAATTCTACCACCTTCCTCTTATAATCAAGTTGAGCATTATACTTGGTTAACCAGTCCATGCCCAAGAATACATCATACTTCTTAGTGGACAGACTTATCAAATCCCCTAACAACTTTCTCTCTCCTACCCAGACTTCGCAATCCTTATAAACCATACTAGTATTCAAACGATGATCCCCCGTAAGAGAACTAACTTCCAAATCATAGGGTAAACTAGCAGGTTTTATATCTATTCCGCACATAAAATTGGGGTTGACAAATGAATGGGTAGCACCAGGAACTACTAAGACTTTCGTAAATCGGTGGAATACAGGAATCGTACCTTCCACAACTTCAGAAGAATCGGGGACCTGTTGTGGCTCCAGTGAATACATTCGAGCCGCTACCTTGGGTTTGGTCCCTTCCACCTTCGCCGGTTCGGAACTAGTCCTCATTGATTGCTGGCTTCCCTTTCCATCTTGTGCTAGAACTGGACAAGTAACAAGCTGGTGGTCTGCACTTTCGCAGCGCAAACATTTTCCTTCATTCTTCCACCAATTGTCCTCCGCATGATTTGGCTTTCCACAATACCTGCAGGGTCCACGGAATGCAAAAGCCGAGCCTCTTTGGAAACCTTCTCTTTGGTCTCTCCCAACTTGGCCACCTCGTGACGGGCCCCCTCGGGACATTCCCGGCATGCTTCCTCCTCCAGTCTCCCTTCGAAACTTGGGGGGAATATTTTTATCCCCCTGTCCAGAACTGCTTTCAAGAAATCCTCGCTTCTTCGCCTGGAAGTTTCTCACTTGTAGCCTAACATTCTCTACTCGTTACACCTTCTCCACGGCATCGCTGAAGGCGTTAATCTGGGCTACCGCTAGATCCTTGTGGATCTCCACGTTCAGACCCTGGACAAAACGCCTTATGCTTCGTTGTTCTGTCATGATGAGTTCGGGTGCAAATTTGGACAGTCGCGTGAATTGGCTCTCGTATTCGGCGACAGTCTGGGTCCCCTGGCGAAGCCGAATAAACTTGTTTTCTTTCCTTTCCTGAACCAAAGGAGGGAAAAACTTGGCGTTGAATTCCCTCATGAAACTTACCCATGTCCTGGGCATTTGTTCTCGTTCCCACTTTTGCCGTATGACGGTCCACCAAGAACGGGCCGCCCCTTCCAATTGGAAGACAGCAAAAGTCACATGCCTTTCCTCCGTGTAGTGTAGGGCAGCAAAGATGTCTACCATATTTTCTAGCCATCTCTCGGCCACATCCGGGTCCAGCCCCCCAATAAATTTCGGTGGAAGAAACTTCTGAAACCTCTCGAGAGCCCTGTCCTCGCTTTCCACAGGATTACCAGAGTTTTCAGGGTTGGGATTAGGGTTTTGATCCTGTTGCTCCACCACATCAGCCAACAAGTCGGTCATTCGTTCAATGGCTGCGGCCACTTGTACATTTGGATCAACCCTAAGTTCAAGGTTTGGTTTAGACGTGGCTCCCCTATTACCCCCTTCAGTCGTGGATTGCCTAACTCCGCGACCATGACCACGTCCACTACGGGTGCCTTCCGTGGAGTTTAGTCGATCTAGGGTAAAACGTAGATATAACATTAAAGAGAACGGTAAATTTAAGTAAGGAACCAAAAGATATTCACAATCAAGACATATACACATATCATACATCAGTGTCAAACAAGTCACACATTAACAGTCAGTCAAGTACAAACAAAGAAAGTCCATGAGAGAACGACGTCATCAAAAGTTATATATACAAAGCTAGTCCAAACGTACAAAAACGGCTAGTTAAGGGTTCTTTCCATGATCTACGGTTCCCATGGAATCAAAAGTGGTTCGCAAGAGTTATAGCCTAGTTCCCTACGGAGGCCACAGACTCTCCCCCTTGGCTAGAACTAGGGGTGCTCTCTTCTCCAGAGGTTCCATCACTAGAAGCCTCCACTTGCGCATTGGCGCCAATTACACATTGGATTAGCGCCTCACACTCGTTAATAATGCCGCAAGAACGGTTTCTAACTTCCCGGATGACATTGGTAAGACGATGGTTGACCCCTTGCAACTGCTCCCTAAGAGCATTAGTGCGTTCTTGCTCCATAGCTATGTCTTCTCGGAGCTCCCCTATCCGGTCGGCTTGCATCCTCGTGATGCCCCTCAGTTTAAATATTTCCGTGTGATCCCTGGCGGCGGCTCGCCTAAGTCCCCTCTGTTCGCCTAACACCATCACGACCACGTGATCGACGTAAGAGTGGTTCTGACAACGGTTACAACGACGGGCCCGACTGGCGGTATACCAAAGTCGAATCGGACCTCCCGACCTTTCCTGATAGTCAATCACACGAGGCGTCTCTGAGGCGGTTCACCCCCGCCCTTTCCGCTAACTCCAGCCATGGCCTACAAGAATAGTAAAAGGGTTCATATCTTAGACAATGTAAACATAATCACACTTAACGGTACCTTAACACTTCCCTCACACAGGTTCTAAGGAACAAAATTTAAACTTGCCTAGGTCATTTCTAACCTAAGCTCTGATACCACCTGTGACAGCCCCACCTTCCTCTAAGGCGTACCAAAGGGATTAGCGGACTGCCTGTCCAACTCTCGCCAGGACTACTATGACGCTTATATATAGTCTAAAACATTCCGGAAGTTATTAGCGCGCTCAAACGAAACAAAAATCACAAAGTAAAAAATGAAAAATCGGAGCCGCACATGAACAGTGCCGGCTACGTCACAATCCGGCCGAAATTTGGCCGGATTTCCGACTGGATTCTTGCCCGGATTGGAGGCAGTGACCAACTGCCCGGATTCAAAAAAAAATCCAAGGCAATCAGGCCAGCAATCCGGCCAATATCTTGTCGGATTTACAGCCGGATTCCCCTGTGTCCTTTCCCGCCAAAATTTTTTATTTTGCCGTTTAAAATCCGAACCTGTCCGAAACCCAACCGATTACCAACAAATCATATAAACCTTGAAATTGAACCTTTACAACCTAAAATATCACATGAACATTGCCAAACATGTTTATACACATATAGTTATAAATTTACAACTCAAAAGACAATGTTGAATCAAAATACATTTAAGATTTTTCACCCATCGAGGAGTTATACAAAAGAATATTAAACTAGTTCAACTCGGTTTCAAAATCACAGTTCCCCAAAAGGTATTCATATCCCTGTAAGGAAAACAAAGGCAATGGAGTGAGCTTTCACCCAATGAGGTACCCTCATGCAAATCAGTAAAGTTCATATAAGCACAAAATTGCTCAATCCAAATACGTTCAACAAGTAAGCCGAACTAACATCACATTTTAATAACAATAAAAGGATACGGACGGCTCTCAAGAGCCCTTTTCCACACTGACCGTACTTGATCTTGCCTTGTTAACTATCCGTCAACGCTTAAAGAGGAACCAATACCGTAGACCCTACTTTCTCCAATTTCCATCCACCTCACATACCCCTACCGGGCCCGAACTCCAACCAATTCAATATGATAATACTCGAGTATACCGGAATCAAGAGTCTCATACCCAATGATTCTATAGAAACAGTCCCCACGACTTATCAATCTCCTCGACCATGCCCTTGCTGGCTCGAGTCAATCGACAGCCGATGGGGTTGAGCTCAGAGTAAACAGTAAAAGTCGTTTGATACACGTCCAAACGACACCAGTTCAAGTATATTCAAGAGACATTCAATTGATACAGTAAACAGTCACATAAGCCATATAGAGCGAGAGTTGTAAAGTACACCCTCGTCTCAACCAATCTTAGCAGTATACATAAGCATTCAAATCATAGATTTCAAGTATCACAAAACCATGAAGTAACAATCATGTGAGTAGTACACTCACCATCAAACAAAAGGGATTTCACAAATTTCCGCCCAACGAGCGTCTTGAGTCACCGGCACGCCCTAAAATATTCAAGAAACACAATGAGACTCGAATACGAGTCATAAACCCAAACCACATATCACTAATGTAAAGTCAATAGAACTTGAAAGTAATATAAGGAATACGCGGGGCTAAGGGTTTAGACAACCCCAAAGTCACTAATTAACACTTTAAGCAACCCAACTCCAAGAAATCATATGAACCTAACATTTGGACAACATTTTTCCTTAAAAATTCAGATTTCCAACCTACAATTCACCATTCATTTTCAACCAATACAACCCCCAACCACAAGTACAAGTCCTATGCCATTCAATACACCTTATTAGGGTTGTAATACCCTTTAAACAAAGCCAATTTAAGAGTTCCACAATAACCCTAGAAAAGCCCGAATTCAAAACCTTAAATCTGAAATTTTCCGTACAAAGCGGAAATTTTTCGCAAATAACTACAATTAATACCCCAAAGTACCATTTTAGACCATACCAAGCTATCATCCATGGCCAACCAACTCCAATCATATCAAAACAAAAAAATCATGAATAAAAATAAAAATTCATCAATCTCTACCAAAAGTCATGAAATCTTTCACAAAATTACTTCTTTAACTAGCACAAGTCATTAATTGAACATTATCAAGAGCAAAAGAAGCATTCCATAGCCACTCACCTTGCAACCTCAAGAAAAGAAGTAACTTAGCACCTCCTCTTTCCAAACCACTTCACCAACTAACTCAATACTACTTAGCTAAGGGTTTTTATGGAGAAATTTCAAGTTTGGATGGTTGGATTATAAGATTTGTGCAAGAAATGGAAGATGAATGTTGAAACTTTCTTTCTTTTTCTCTCTTGAAGAGCTCGGCCAAGAAGCTTGAAATGAAGATGATTTTTTTGGGTCAATTTTCTAGTTATTTGGTAAATGTGGTAAGATGGTCAAAGTCCAAGACCAAGTCACAAAGTGACACTTGTCACCTTTTAAGTTTAAACCTATCCCTTTGTCTCTCCAATGTTAATCTATCTGAGTAACCTCTAATTATCTCTCAACACCTGGTAAATTAATCCATGTATACAAAACTTAACCTAATTGGCCGAATTTTACCGCACTTACCGCACTTGCGGGTCCCATATCCGGTATACACTCCTAAAATCTCAAAAGCTAACTTGGACTAGAAAAATGATTTTAAAACTATATTTACTCATAAAAATTATCTAAAAAATTTTTCTAATAAAGAAAATATAGAAAAGGCGTGCAATTAAATAAAATAAAACCTAGAAAATAAGAAAATTTTCGAGTTCTCACACCAACACCAACTTAGATCCTGCTAGCGTTACTTGGGCCTAACAATGACGGCCATTCGGGTACTTGGATCAAGAAACTGTTAGGGAGAAACACCTCGAGAGAGTTCACCAAAGAATCTAATATGTAAGTTAGGAATCCAACTCTGATTAAAAAGATTAAGCTATTAGGTCTTGAGCCCTCACGTACATATTAACCGCTCTTTCTTCATCTCTCGGACTAATGTAGGACACATTCTTTTACTCATGAATCTAACAAATCTCCCCCTTCATGAGTACCTCCCACATTAAACCCAAATTTACAAGCCCTTTTTTTTAGCCCACTTTAATACTTAATGCAAACCCACCTTTATCACCAAGGTCACATTTTCTCCCAAACATGGACCCACTGCCAATCCCATGGCACACCTGGTTTAACACCAACCAAACTCCTTAGCACTTTGGCACTTCAATCCTCCATCAAGAAGAGAATTTTCACCAATCCAACTCCGAGAAGAATCCACTTACCCATGAGTAGCCCAGTCTCACAACTTGAAGCTCTGATACCAATTTGTTAGGAAGAAACATCTCGAGAGAGTTCACCAAAAAGCCCAATATGTAAGTCAGAAACCCAATTCTGACCCAAAAGCTTAAGCTATTAGGTCTTGGGGCCCTCACGTACATATTAACCGCTCTTTCTCCATCTCTCGGACCAATGTGGGACACAACTCTTTACTCCTGAACCTAACAAAAACCTACTAACAACTGAGTAGTGCCGAGATGAATGAGAAAAGAGTTAAAAGTCTATGTTTTTTGTGCGACGAAAAGTATGAAATGGGTCATAAGTGCAAAAAACAACGGTTGTACCGACTTGAAGTTTATGATGAGGGAGGAGATGGCAAACATGAGGAAGGAGATGAGCAATTTGGGGAGGAACTGGAAGAATTAGAAGAAGGGCAATGGGCTCATATCTCAATAAATGCCATGATTAATATGGTTACACCTAGATTTTCTACTATGAGGATCAATGGCCATATGCGAAAGAAACCTATCAATATTTTTATTGATTGTGGGAGTTTCCACAATTTTGTGCACCTTGATGTAGTCCAAAGGCTGGGATTAAAAACTGAGAAAGTTCCACAACTTTTTTTTATCATGCCAGGATTCACTTTATGTTTCATATATCTCTTCTGAGGAAGCATGTGGGTTCTCATCCTGTTCAAGCTAATATTCTTGCAAGTATCACTACACAGGACAACTTTTAAGGGAACCAATAGCTATCCTTGATTAGTGTTTGGTTAAACAGGGCAAATTTCCAGCCACTAAGGTGTTGATGTAGTGGAGTAATAGTTTTCCTCAAGACGTGACTTGGGAGTTTTGGTATAATTTGAAGCAGCAATTTCCTGATTTTAGTCCTTGAGGACGAGGACTGTCTGAGAGGAGGATATGATGCAGTGCATTTCTATTTTTACCTTACATTTCTACATTAGACCAATTGTGGACACAAGATCAATAATGGGCCGAGCCCAAAATGAAAGGTGGTAAAAATAGTAGTCAATTACATGGTTCTTATATGGGTTGTTAATTGACAATTTGTTGTAACTTCTACAAGCAGAAAATATATAAGCGAGGGAATTGGAGAAGACAGAGATAGATTTCAATTTTCCTTTTGATTCTGAAAATATATAAGCTAGGGAATTGGATTCAATTTTCCTTTTGATTGCGAAAGAACTTCTTTGTAACTCATTTCTATTCCTTTCCTATACTACTAATACAACCCTATTTCTTCGAATTCCGTTCTTCATTTCTTTAATCGCAACTCCTAGAATTGGGTTAAATCTATAGCGATCATCTGACAGCACAACATATTCCTTTTCTTGGGCTTTATCTTGCCACAAAGTCGGTTAAAGAATATCCTTCCATACAAATTCTATGTGACCTTATCATCTTTTTTCTAATGATAGATCACAGTATCATACTCATTACATTTCCACAATTATATAAATCATCATATCATACTTGGTATGTATGTCTGCTATCACGTAGGTCGCACAGAATTTGCTCATATGATCTACACTTAATTATTAAGATCTTAAAATACGTAATATTTGGAAAAAAATTAAAAAGAAAGAATGGTTTCAAGGATAAGATTGTTTAATCCAATTAAGACAACATATGCATTCTACTCGACTTCTTCATATAGTTGCACCAGTAAATGCTTGATATGCTATGAGTGATTGCAACTTGAGCAACATTTTTGCAATACTAAAAAACTCACGAGCATACATGTAGAGCCAGCAATTTTTAGGAAAAGCTTTACCAATTGAAGTTCCAAAGCTATAGGTACACCAAATTTTTTCAAGGCCAAACATAACACAAAGAGGCAATATTCCTATTTTTTCCAAATCAACGTTCCTCCAAGATAAGTTTGACTGAAGATGAAAAAGATGGACTGTATTGGAACATCGCAAAAAGTGACATTATAGCAAGTATTGATTAGATTTTGTTAGGTCTTATTCCAGAAAATTGACCAACAAGAATAATAGGGTTCTTGGCAATTCAATAATAATAATAACAAAATAAATCAAACATAAAATACAGAATTTTTGGTGGTTTGGTCAAACTGACCTACATCCACAAGTGAAGAGGTAGCGGATTTACTATAACAGAAAAAGAGGTCAAAATCCTAAAAAATAATTCCTAAGCCTAAATGGCACCTAAAATTGAAAACGCAAAAGAGTTAAATAATACAAAATATTTAACTGTCCAAAAATCCATAACTTGCTCTTTTGGTTTGATGCTTAACCAAAACCCCTCTTAGATTGGGCATAGGTCTCCTAAAACTCTTATGGACTGGTGCATATGGCACTTGAACTAGTGCTCTTAGCACACTTAAATTTACTTAAGTCCATGATATTTATAACAACTACAAAGAGAGATTTCTTTATAAAATTTTTGATGTGACATACAAAAACACACTTAACAAATCTCCGTCTTGACGTGTATCCAACATCGATAAATATCAGACAAATAGCAAACAAACTCCACTTTCTCCATAAAAGTCCCAATGGATCTCAACGAACCACAAAAGTTCCAACAAATCACAACGAGCCACTAACAAACCAAGATGCAAAAGACTCAACGGATCCTAACAGGTCAAAACTCACAAAAGATTCAACAGATCCCAATGGGCTAAAAACACGAACATAGTAATCTTTCTTTACCTTCTTCACAAAATCCTCAATGAGTTCCAACGAGCCAAATAATTTTAATCCTCTATGAGTTCCAATGAGCCAAATAATTCTTCTCCAAAATCCAACTGAACTCCAACGGAAAATTTTTTTCTTCACTCTCTGTATCGCCCAAAACTTGTTATTATCCTTAAGAACCCGAAACTTGAAACTCTGATACCAATTTGTTAGGTTTGATCCCAAAAAATTTGACCAACGAGAATAACAGGATTCTTGGCAACTCAACTCGATAATGACAATAACAAAATAAATGAAACAGAGAAACACAGAAGTTTACGTGGTTCAGTCAAATTGACTTATGTCCATTGGCGAAGGAGTAGCAGATTTACTATAACAGAAAAAGAATACAAAAGAAAGAGTACAAAATCTTAGAAAATAATTCCTAGGCCCAAATGGTTCCTAAAACTGAAAACGCAAAAGAGTCTAAATAACGCAAAATACTTAACAGCCCAAAGGCCCATAACTTATTCTTTTAAACCTTTTTTAGGCTAGGGCATGGGTCCCCTAAAACTCTCTTGGATTGGTACATACAACACTTGGGTTACTGCCCTTAAAATACTTAAAGTTACTTAAACCCACTATATTTATAACAACCACAAGAAAAGATTTCTTTGTAAAATTTTTTATGTCGGATACAAAGACACACTTAATAGATTTCATCACTAATTTCAACTTTGAAAAGGAGCGAAATATAGAAGTGTTCTAGGGCTTAATAAGTATACATTCAGAAACCGAGGATTTGGCATCTTCTAAAGAAATCCAATCAGTGCTTTAATAGTATAGGTAAAACATAACCCTCATTTCAAGCAAGCAAGTTGACTAAACACAAGAAGACAGTTGATTTCTGCAGTTCGATTGGATGCCTTCATAAAATAGCGTAGTTGAGTATGAACTGCAAGATATTTCTAAATGTTCCAAACAGGCAAGTACTAAAGTTTTTATGTTACTAGAAAAGAAAAACTATCATGAAGAAAAAAAATCAGCATTATTTGATCATCCCAAGCATTATGGGAAGGAGAGATAATTCATGATTGTTAGTGTAGCCACTCTACCACATGAAATTATGTGACAAGTGTAGTTATTATTTTTTCTTTTTTCTAATTTGTTTTGTTATTATAGCTTCATTGCAAAAGAATGAGATCAGGTAAATATCCAAAATCTGTCTACCAAAATTATGTAATTTTAGAAGCGTTAACATCAAGATATGTGATTAAAGATGCTATAGGATGGAAGCAGATAAGAAAAGAAATATTCTGCCTTAGCAATTGTAACATAAAGCTCCAAAAAAAAAAGGCTCCAAATGGATCAAAGTAGATAATTGTCTCATTAATATGGAAGCTAAAATTTTGTCTCATATTAATTGTCTCATTAATAAGGATCCCAAAATTTTGGAATGCAAAAAAAGGCGTTGTTTATTACTGCTTCACAAACTAATGCATGACTATATGGTTGATTATATGGACCACTATGCTATTTCTGTGAAGAAATATGAACATAAATATATACAGTCTCCGGCAATTTCTGCAACATTCATTTGCTTTAGTTTCTCATTTTCTGTTTCATTTTTGATAACTTTAAGACTGTCCGTTTTTCTGTTTGAAAGTCCATGTCAATTGCAGATTCTAGAAGGATGCTATAGATAATCTGTTTTGGTTTCTAGTTGAGTGTCCTTTCTTTTGTACTTGATAAATTTTAGAAAAGGATATTGTTATGTATGGTGTTCCAATGTCATTGACATTGTTGAGAGATTATATAGATGTTGTCCAAAGATAATGGATACAAAAACAAAATCCTATCAAACTAAAAATCAAATTACAAGTCAAAATGCTACCAAACTAAAATTCAAATTACAAATTAAATAACTTGATACAATAACTTATCAAATAAGATGTTGTTAAAATTAAAAACTAATTGATCAATCATGGCCGATTGTGTTAAACCTTTTCATGTCATTGATTCTCGATATTACTTCAAAATGAGGAGGATTGATGATTGTGAAGAAGTGGCACAATATTAAAGGGATATATTTTGATGGGAATAAAACCCATTAATTGAAATGTTGTGTAACTCATTGGAAATATTGTAAGTGGGAGTAACTACCCTGCAACATAAAATAAAAAATGAACACTCCACAAAGGAATTAAGTACACATTCTCAAGAGAAGCTTGCAATATTACACTCATAAAAAGGATGGGAAACACTATCGAGAAAAAGACAGCCGTCTATGATATAAATTAATCACCCTTGACATAAATTAGAAGGAGAAAAACTGCCAAATTGAGAAACCATGAAGGGGATTGAAAATCTACCAAAAGATAGCCATTTTGCTACAACATTCTGATAGTCAAGTGCACGAAGATAATAGGGAAAACTATAATCAATAGCATTAGATGTTGTCTCATTATTTACTAGTTCTCTTTGACCAATTTATGATATTGTAAGCTAAGTGAAGAATCAATCTTGAGCAAAAGATCAACACAAAAATATGCATCTTACTCTGATACCATGATAAATTTTACAAAATGATGTTGTTATTTATAGTGTTCCAATGTTATTGACATTGTTGAGAGTTTATATAGAAGTTGTCCTATAAGGATAATAGATACAAAACTAAAATCCCATCAAACTAAAAATCAAATTACAGGATAAAATCTATCAAACTAGAATTCAAATAATAAATCAAATAACTTGATACAACTTATCAGATAAGATGTTGTTAAAATTAAAATCTAAAAACTAGTTAATCTTCAATAGTACTTTCCATCCTTGAGGTTGTTATAAAGGTGTGCATGTCTCATGCAGTGGCGGATTTAGGTGGGAGCATTAGGGGCATGGGCCCCCACTGTCCTCCCTTACATTCCTATAGTACCCATAGAATTTTGATATAATTTCAAGTGTCTCCTAAAATTTTCTTATAAAGAAAGTGAAAGAATTACTTGGTCCTATAAATTGGTTCATGAACTAAAATTCTAAAAGGATATGTATGCCACAAAGTTCCATTTGAAGTAAGCTACAAAAAACTATTTCATTTCAACTTGTTGGTGAATTTTTTTTTTTACTTAAAATACTAGAAAAAGAGTAGGTAAAAAAATTTTAGTGTTGTTTTTGTCTCCACTGAGAATTTTTTCTGGCTCCGCCCCCGGTCTCGTGTATCTTGAAGTTTATGTTTTGTAAGTTGGATATGACTTCTTCTGGTTTGTCTTTCCATTCTTTTACAAGATGTCCTGATCATTTCTACAAGAGGCATTAGTGAAGATGGTTGATTGACTCGTCAGTCTTAACATTAGCAGTTGAAAGCCAGTGCTGGTAAAATACGACCCGATAAAAGAAGAAGTTTTTCTATGTAGCAGTAAATAAATTCAGTCAAAAAGCAAGAAAGAAAAAGAAAAAGGTTGTGGCATTGTTAAAACGAGATAAAAGTTCAAGAGGATTCTTAAATCCTAAATTTTGATGAAAAAGAGAAAGAAAGAAAATACAACCTTTCATGACATTCTTTTGGTTTCTAAATATAATTATGAAAAAGTGTTTCAAGTATACTAATCTCTATTTAAATGAAGAAACAAAATCAAATTTTGTACAAGACAAGAATAAACTGCTGGCCGAATTTTTTATGCTCGTAAAACTCTACTTGATCAAAGCAGAACTTTTTCTACCTGGCAGCACATAAATTCAGTTTAAAAACAAAAAAGAAAAAGAAAAAGTTGTTGCAGTTTAAAAAAGAGATAAAGATTCAAGAGGAATTTTAAATCCTGCATTTGGATAAAAAAAAAAAACAGAGAGAGAGAAAGAAAACACAAAATTTCATGTCTTTCATTTGGCTTCAAAATTAATTTTTAGAGAGTGCTTGAAGATTGCTAATCTCACCTAAAATAAAGAAACAAATTCAAGTTTTCTACACGACAAGATCAGAAAATGAAAGAAAAAGGCAAATATCATCATATGTAAGTAGCACGATTTTCAACCCTAAAGCATCCTAACTGCACCAATTATACTTAGCGCTAAAGCCATTTTCCAACATGTTTCTAAAACCTGAATGCTTAACTTTACCTCACTTCTATTTCTGTTTCCAGAATAGACTGAGGCATAGAAACCACCCCCACCCCCCCCCCCCCCCCCCCAACAAAACCCCACAAAAACGTCTCTTTATGTCCTCCCTCCCTTCCCTTGCCAGGCAACAATTTTAAAAAAAACGAACAAAAAAGACAGATGGTGCAGCTAAATCAGCAGCAAGATAACCATAACTAAATCAACTAAGAAAAATCATATCTTCCCAAACATTTGCCAAATCGAAACAGTAAATATTCAAGCGTGTAACAATGAAACATTTTTCTATTGTCACATTCAATTCGAGCATGTTTCTCTAACAGGATTCATGTGACAACAAAAGTTGAGCATCAGACCTAAACAAATGTGACAATTGGTTATAGTCAAGACTGTTAAAAAATCAGGACTGCACAACATATATCCAAACGATAATTATATTTGCAGTGCAAGTTGCAACCTACACCGTTTTTTATAAATTACCACTCAATTTGATAAATCTATATTTTGTAATGAAGAATGTATTATAACTTTAGACTTTGATGTTGTCAACAAAATCAAAAGAGAAACTTTAGGTGTGGTCTACCCACAACACACCACACAACACAACACAACACAAGCAGTGCAAGTCACATTAGCTACCCAAACATAAATAAAATAAAAAACGGTTGCAAGGCCAAGCGAATCTGAGGGCTTTATTGAAAATTCTTCATGTTTGGATTGTATTTTTCTGAATTTTTTTTGAAAAAATTTCTGTAGCAATTTGATATATGTGAGGTAAAAAGGTGACTAACAAATGTGTTCACAGAAAATGTAACAATTTTTTTTTTTAGAAAATTGCTTTCCAAACAAGTTGCTGACGCTTTTATTACTTTTGTTCAAAGTCACAAGCGAACAAGCGATGATATTTGGTGGATTGGAAACGACTCAATGTCCAATCCAGTCCAATGAAGGGAGTCGTTCAATCAAAATCTAATAGTATAATCTTTAGGGTAGCCCAGACCCAGTAGTAAAATGGGGCACGGGAAAAGGCCGAAGTGAAGAAGCGCGGAAGAGGAGCTCCCAAACAAGTACTCACAAAGCACCAGCGGAAGCGCAACAGTGAAATGGAACAAGATTTGACATTTTAGACACTCCGCATCTTTAACGCGGTTGCAAACGAGTTGAATTCAATTCAATTTTTATTAAATTTGAATTTGCATTAGATGAATTAATTAAATTTGAATTTGCATTAGATGAATTTTTAATGTAAAATTCAATTTCAAATTCGATCTTGAATGAGCTTGAGTTTGAGCTTACTCGAAATTAAAAAAAATAATTATTTTATTTTTAAAAAATAAATAAAATAGTCATTTTTCTTAATAAATAATAAAAATAGTCATTTTAGGCACTCGGATCACTCCACTCCACTACTAGTTTCAGTTATAACAGGAGTGACTAAGAGAGATTGTGAGGAAAGAAATAAACAAGATAGTGGGAATTCACCCAACTGCACGTCAAAGCACTAAACTGATGTTTAAAAAAATTGCCCACCTTGCTTATAAACTATTTTCTAGTGGGGAGTAGTTGGGTTGTTTGGAATCTTACACTTAAAAAATGCACAAAAAATTTCCACTGAGCCTTAGATAAAATACATTTTTAATCATGAAGTATTTGTCCATATCACGTGCTTCGCACGGAATTTGGTATGTTCAAGAATAGAATCCCAATACTTGATAAAACTTATTCTCATGCACTTCAATCACAATTTTTCTTATGAATAAACGGAAAATTGTTCTCTAAGACTTATCATCATATTTTATACAATCCAATGTTGCATATGTTTGAGACGCAATCAGAAAGCCTCAAGTCATTCAATAATTCTAGGATTTTATGAAGACAATCCACAGTTGGAGTTAAATCATCCCAAATTCATGTCAAAAGGGTTAAAAATATCATCAACTTTAACCTCACTTCCATTTCTGTTTCCAAAATAGACTGATGGCATAGAGAAATCATCAGCAAGATAACATAAATAAATCAACTAAGAAAAATCATATCTTCCCAAACATTTACCAAATATCACATCCTCAATTTTTTGCTTTCTATGGAAAATAGTATGTGTTTTCTTAGAGTTCTAGCATCAATTCACTAGAAAAATAAGCCAAAGTCCAATGCTAGAGTTAATTATTTTTTTTTTTTAGTGTAAGTGGGGGATCACAAATTTGAAATTTCTCACTTACATTCTTTTTTTTCGTGCTATCCAACCTATCTCTTCCCCACTAGAGTTAGAGTTAATAAAGTTCAAATTGTAAACTAGATGTATAAACAAATCACCAGGCAAGGAAAAAAAATTATAAGTGCATATCAAAGCATGTCAAAGATCTCCATCCCTATGAGTAAGGTACTATTGTTGTTTTCTCTTCAATATACCAAGGTATGAATGGATTTTGACATACAACCACAAAAATGTCTCTTTCAAGGAACTCTCAAATCTAGAAGAATATAGTGGGTTTGTTTGGATGGGAGGTTATTTGAAATATTTATTTGAGATAATTACTGTAGCACTTTTTGTGATGTAATGTATGTGAGATAAAAAAATGGTTGGAAATTATGTATATGATGCAAGCAAAACAAAATTTGAAATTTTTTTTTTGAAAACCTTGTAATCCAAACAAACCCAGTGTCTCTAATCCCCTTTTCTGTGAGCGCTAAAAAAATTGCTTAAGCATAGCTCCTTTTTGGCCAAAAACTGTCACAATCCTTTTATGCAAAGAGAGATGCTAGAGCGAGATTACAATATATTAGAATTTGAACAAAGAAAGAATTGTAGGATAGAGCACAGATCAGACCTGAAGGGAAGGAAGCAAGGTGGAAGTTGATGATGGACAAAGCTCGACCTTAGCTGGCTAGCGGAATCTGTGAGTGTCTAGAGAGAGGGTGCCTTGATGGAGAAATCTCGACCAATGGATTCATGTTTTGAGAAACGGATTTCGACATTTATGTCTTCCAGTCTCTGTGCTCTTTACAGTCTCCCGATTGAACATTTATATCGATGATGATTAATTTATCAACTCAGTGTAATGTATATTCATAGTTACTATTTAGTCCTTTAGAAAGTCTAATGAATTTAGCTATTAACATGTTGAAACATGTTTGATAACAACAAAGTAGAATATTAGAATTAATTAAGTAGTATTAAACTTTCTAGATAAAACTTGCTCTAAAAAATAAGTAATAAACTATTCACTTATCACATAATACGATATATACTCAAATGTATTAGATTTAATACTTAAGATTCATAATTCAGATTTCAATTTTTAACTCTCAAATTTCAATTTTATCAAACACAGCTTTAGTTGGACCCATAAGTCATTGGATAATGGTCCCAGGAGTTGCTATGATTGTAGTGGTTTTGGGGAAGAAATCCCACCTTGCACACTAGAAGCTACCACCATACTAGTAAACGCAGGTGTAGATACCGTCTCAAGTCCCTGCAAGTACAAGAAGGAATACTTTTACACATGTTAATTTTAGACGTCTACTTCCTTGGTTACGAGTTTTAACTTGGGTATAAGACCATCTGAGACGTTCGTGCAATATTTGTTCTCATAATTGCTTATGTTGCTTCATTTGTGACCAAAAATCTTCATCCTACGTTCTTCGCAACGGTTTTCTGCTTTGGTTCTTTGAAGAGATTGTCTCCTGCCAACTTTGACACTTATAATTTTCTTCTCCTCGACGCTTTTCATCATTGTCCACTGCAAACCTTTTATATCATACCACTGATGAAAAGACAAAGACTCATTTGGATTAGATGTTTTTGGGATGTTTTCTCATCACTTCTTTTGTGTAGAAGGGCAAATGGCTGCAGACTAACGCACTTGGAATGGGAAAAAGAATGAACAAGAAAACTGCACCGGACAAATGAAAAACGGTTAGCTAAACGAAGATTTATTAACTCTATTGGGTTGTCACTAACTAATTTCCCCTATGAATTGGTCAATGACTTGGGACGTTGTTTCTGTACCTATAGGCTATAGTTACTTATAACAAGTCCCAAGTATTGAGGAGGTCAAGTGATATTTTCATGTTTCCATCAGCAGCATTGATTGAAACCTCAAGGTTTAAAAGGTGTCTTAAAAGCATTGATTGAATTATGAATCTCACTAATTGTATACGAATTATTAAAAGGTGAAACGAAATCAACTTTTTAATTCGAATTTGTTGAACAAAAAGTTCCTTTTAAGGTATGCTACTCTTCTGTGTTTGGAAGTATCTATTCAATCATCAAATGTTCAGAGATTTTCTTGTACGATCACAAGTGCCATCATACGTTTTCGAAGATTGGATCGGCAAAAGCTTTGGACTTAGCATTTGGTAGCAAGTAGCAACCATCCAAAGCCGTACCTGATAGTACTTTATTTGGTTCTTATAGTATAAACCAGACAGCATTTGGTAGCCTTTGTATGTTGAAAGTACATGGATGCTGAGTCTGATATATATATGGAATGACTTAATAAATGTTTGTGAATGTCCAAATTATGTGTTGGATTCAAGATTGAATTACTTTCCAAACTTTGTACATTCTAAACTAATTTATGTTTCATGGGCAATAGTACCAAGTTGAAATGCTAGAAATGGACTAGAATGGACCAAAGATAGTACCATACTTCTACTCCTCAGTTATATTAATACCTTTTTCTAAGTTTCTTATTAATTTAAAAATTATAAATTTCAAGCCTTCAATTGAATATTTTAGAGCGATAAAATGATATGCTACTTTTCAAAATTTTTGAATAATACTGTAAAAGTAATGAAGGCTAAGAAATCTAACCGACCTTTTTTAAGTTATCTGATCTAATACATATACACAAACACTAACGATTAAAAGACAAAACAATAATTATGAAAGCTCTATTAAGTTGTTTCTTTTTATAAACAGACTAGACATTTATGCTACTAAATTTTAAAAGAGGGAAAAGCTAAAAAAAAAAAAAAAAAGCTAACCACTACTAAAAATGACGTAAAAATGAAGTGATATTCAATGGAGTTTTTGATGAAATGAAACTGAAAAATGTATTCTAGATTTGATCTGTCCAGCAATAATCCCAGAAGAAGATGCTAATTGTCCCACATTCTCATTTCCTTCAATGACCACCGGATGTTGTCCAATCATAATTGTTCTCGTCATTTTAAACTCACAAAATCCTGTACAAATAAATAATTGTGTCAGTAATTTTTTAATTGTGATTATTAGTTTTCTTATCATGTTTATTTATTTATTTTTTTCTTTTACCGTTCAACTCTTTTCCATATATTTTTCCTTTTGTTTTACTATTTTGTAATCACGAAAGATAAGAGAAATCTTACTTGGATAAGTTTATTAGATAAAATAAACTTATCCAAGTATGTGTTTTCTTAGAGTTCTAGCATCAATTCACTAGAAAAATAAGCCAAACAACAAGCACCGGTCCATCATTTGAAGAGTAGTTGAACCAAGGACTTTTCCATTGGCTAATTCATCATATTCAGTTGGCACATCAGCTATAATATTCTTCCCCAAGGGTCCATTGCAATGTGCTGTAGAGTTTGTCATGATATAAACTATTTCAATATGGTCCATTGGGACAATTGCACATAGAATACCTAATGCCTCATGTTCATTAATGGGCGTGCGCATTATGTGCACTGAACATATTGGAAATTAGCTTAAAAAAATATATTGGAAATTGAGGTGACTGTTTAGAGGATACTTCTATCGCCTTCATGTTCTGATTGATTCTTACTATACACATTATTAAATTTTTGTTTTGAATAATTTACAACCTAATGTTCTCAACTGTTTTCATAACTTTGTACCTTAAATTTTTATCTTGCAAAACTTGCAACTTGATATTATCTTTTGGGTGATTTAGGATAAGTTGTTTATATTAATTTGTCAAGCTATGCACCCAAAAAAACTCTTACAAGTATGAAAAGGGTATCTGGTGAGTGAGTTATGTGGAACATTCTCTGGGAAAGCCTCCCTTATGAGTAGAGGTATCAAAATGGGTGATTTGGGCGGGTTTGGGTTGGTTAAAATGAGTAATGGGTATAAGTGAATCAATTCATTTATACCCATTTAATTAGATGGATATAAATGGGCAAATAAAAAAATGAATTGGGTAATCCAATTATCCATTTATTTTAACTTTTTGTCAACTCATTTAAATTCATATTTGCAAATTAAGTTATCAATTTATATCACCTTTTGCACCCATCATTAGTTTTAAATATTTACTTATAATGCTCAATAAGCTTAATTACCATTTTTTTCCCATTCATACTCTATGTCGCAAAATTATATGCTATTTAATAATTGAACAATAAGAATATAAAAATTTGAACTAAGTACTATAAAAAATAACATAAAAACTTAATCCAAAAATTTTGAATCCTTAGCATTTTTTTCGTGTGCAAATTTAAAATTTTATTTTAAAAGGTAGGAAAAAAGACTAAAACTTGTCATAAATTGATAATGTTGAAAAATGAACAAGTTAACAAACTAAGAGAAAATAAAATGATAAGACAAAACCAACAAATAATAATAATAATGAAACAAAAGTAGTTAACATTATGACAAAATGAAAATTTTGAAAAAAAAATAAGTGGGGGAAGAGAGGAGGTTTGGGGGAAGACAATTCTAAATGGGTTAATTGGGTTTGATGGGTTATCCAATAATACTCATTTATTAAATTAAATGGGTATTATTGGGTAACCTATTTATGCTCATTTGTAAAAACTTATGATACCCATACCCATCTATTCATGGGCAGGTATGGGTAAATTTAACTAAATGGGTTTATTTGTCACATATACTTGTGAATGGTACGTGATGTTCCTGGTATGAATGATGCTACTGATATGGTTGACGGAAGTAGGATTCATTAATAAATTAATATGTTAATTTCATAAAAATACTTGTGCAGATTTGGTGTTGTAGGCTAGGTCCTTTAAGGGAATCATACAATTTACCGGCATCTTTTAGTATGAAAAAACAATATAAAAGAACCAAAAGTGGCAAATTTTTTTATAAGAAAACATTTTCATAATAAGCCTAACACATTGATTCATGTTAGAACCTAGTGCTATTGAATTCGGGTACTATTGTCAAAAACTCACCATGAACTCAGTAGTCGCTTGTATTGATAATCATCTGTGCTGACAACATTAAGTGCTCAAGTTAGGCAATATGAACAAAGTTAGGCAATAATAGGGCAAGGAAGGTAAAGGGACTTTATGTAGAAATTATAGTAGGCATATATGTCCATATGACGTGCCTCGCACGGAATTTGGTATGTTCAAGAATAGAATCCCAAAACTTGAGAAAACTTAGTCTCATGCACTTCAATCACAGTAGCTGTTGTCTTATCAACGATAGTCTGTCCAGATAATGACCTAATTAATTCTTCCTCAACAACCGTCTCTTTAGTAACATTTTGTTGCCATTCTCTAGATGCCTCCATAGCCTCAGGATTAACAGAGCTACTTGGACCAACTGAAGAGGAACCAACATTGTTATTGGCATATTTCTTGCCAGCGTATTTGGCCATTAGATTTGTCAAACGGGCAATTTGGAAAAGAAAACAAAGTTCAAGTATTAGTAATGATTGACAAATGCTCCAAAAAAAAAGAAGAAGTAATGATGGATAAATGCTTAAGTTAAGAAATTTGACAAATTAGTTGAATTTTAGTACCTTTTCTTTAAGCCAAATATTCTCCACCCTCAACTGATGTCGATCAAGAGAATCATTACTTGTAGCTTGAGAGTTAGCACAAGTCAAACAACAAGCATTGGTAAGAGCTGCTTTAAACTTTATGTTCTCTTCACGAAACTTTTCATTCTCAAGTTTGAGATGTGCATTTCTCGCACGTTTTGTGTGTGCCTACAAGAAACCTTAAAGTCATCAACGTTCACAATAAGCAAATTTTCACTGACTATTGTGTGACAAAGGTTTTCGAGATTCCATAAAACTGTCGAAATTTATTATGGAATGTATAAAATATAGTTAGTTAATTACCTCATTTTGCATACGCTTATTTTGGAACCAGTACTTCACTTGCTTTGGATCCAATCTTAAGTCGCGGGCAAGTTGTACTAAGCTGCATGCCTTCACAATGCATGAAACACTATATATTTATTAGATGAACAGTGTCCATCATTAGTAGGAGTAAGTATAAATAACCATCTGTTATTATAAAATAGAGGTATTTGACTCTCTCACTAGAAGCTATATTCCCCGCATCTCTCTCTAAAACCATTACTAATTTAAGCATCAGAACTCATTCGGGGGATAAAACACAATCTACCTTGCAGGTCTTCACCTTTTGTAACTAGCTCAGGTCGTGAACACATGGCGCAACCATCCACTTGATTGCCACTTTAGTATCACAAAATCTTTGCTCTTACATTAACCAAACAACTAAAATAACACAAAGGTCCAAAATCCAAAATCCTGGTTTATATTTTTACTACAAACTAATGTTTTGTTACGAGTAAAGTCATTCCATCTTGAAGATTTTCTATTTATTAGAACTCCTACCCATTATGGTTTTTCTATCAAAGCAATGGTGGATGAAACTCTTGTTGCGGAAGCTCTACCAAATTAAGGTATAACGAGTAAATTATTGTACCTAAAATTATAAAATGGTAATTCTCAGAAATATTTGGTGAGGCATACTGGCCTGTTTAAGTACCAATTTTCTAGATAGAATTACCTATATATGCAATTAATTGCACAATAACTTACTACAAATATACCTACAAATATAGCTACTAAATAGACACTAGAACACCAGAATTTAACGAGATTCGGCTAATTTGCCTACGTTCTCGGACACCACTGACAACTTAATATTTCACAAGAAAAAATATTACAAAGAAAGAGAATGAAGTAAGTTATAATTCTCTTGCATGGTATATATCTATTAGGAAGCTTGAGAGTTCTTTTATAACTCTCAAGCAATCCTTCAACTTCTAAAATAACCGATGTGGGATGTAGAGTTTGTGCACAATTGTCAACAATTGTAGCTTTGCACAATTGACAATTGTGGCTATTGAGCCAATAAGTCAACAAATCTTCACCTTGGCGAAATCTCTACATCTTCAATGCTTCATTCTTCTCTCAACATTCGGTAGTGTCTTCAAATGCGCTGTCAAGCGCCAATCTTCAAGTTGTGCACAACATTTATCAAATTCAAATAATGTTGGAATTTGATAGTTGTCACAACCTTCGTAAGCATATCGACAGGATTCTCCTTGGTCTGAATCTTTTGAAAATAGTATCGTATTATCTTCCAAAATCTTCCTCACAAAATGATACCGTACGTCGATATGCTTCGTCCTTGCATGATAAACCTGGTTCTTTGCTAAATGAATAGCACTCTGACTATCACAATGAACTTTGATAGACTTCTGTCTGATTCCCAATTCATCAAGCAACCCATGAAGCCAAATTGCTTCCTTAACAGCCTCCGTAACTGCCATATACTCCGCCTCTGTAGTAGACAAAGCAACCGTTGACTGCAAGGTAGACCTCCAACTGACTGGTAGCTTAGCAAGTATAAACACATACCCAGTCGTTGATCGACGTATATCATGATCACTTACGTAGTCAGAATCATAATATCCAATTGCGCTTTAACCAATTCTTTCATCCCGCTCAAATACTAATCCAACATCTACGGTGTTCAAAATGTACCGTAAAATTCATTTCATAGCCTGCCAATGCTCCTTACCAGGATCATGCATGTACCTATTCACAACTCCAACTGTCTGTGAAATATCGGGTCTTGTACACGCCATAGCATACATCAAGCTACCTACCGCATTTGCATAATGTACCTTTGCCATATATTCTCATTCTGCATCATTTTTTGGAGATAAAGATGCACTGAACTTGAAATAAGGAGCAAGTGGAGTACTAACAGGTTTGGTCTTTTCATTCATGCCAAACCTCTTTAATACCTTACTAAGATACTCTTTCTGAGTCAAATAAAGTCTCCTCAATCTTCTATCTCTGTTTATCTCCGCACCGAGAATCTTCTTACCTTCGTCGAAACCCTTCATTTCAAACTCCCAACTCAAATGAGATTTCAATTTTTCAATCTCACATTGATCTTTGAAAGCTATCAACATATCATCAACATAAAGAAGAAAATATATGTAGAATTCATCTCGTAACTTGCGCAAATATACACAGTCATCATATTTGCTTCTTGTGTACTTCTGCCCTATCATAAAATTGTTAAATCGCTTGTACCACTGCCTTGGAGACTGCTTCAATCCATACAACGATTTGTCAAGCTTGCACACCATCTTTTCTTTACCAGCAATTTTGAATTCTTCTGGCTGAGTCATGTAAATTTCCTCTTTTAAGTCACCATGTAAAAAATGCAGTTTTTACATCTAATTAGACAAGTTCCAGATCCAATTGTGCTACCAAAGATAATAAAATTCTGATGGAGGAATGTTTCACGACTGAAGAAAACACTTCGTTGTAATTAATTCCCTCCTTCTGAGCGTAACTTTTAACCACCAATCTTGCTTTGTAGCGAACACCAGACTTATCAGGAAATCCTTCATTCTTTGCATATATCCACTTGCACCCAATTGCCTTCTTTCCCTTTGACAAATTGACAAATTGCCAAGTTTGATTCTTATAAAGGGACTGCATTTCTTCTTCCATGGCTGTCCTCCATTTTTCTTTCTCTAAACTTTAGACAGTTTCAAAATAAGTGGTAGGAATTTCATCTATTGCAATTGCAGATGCATTAGCCACCATATTAACATACCGAGCAGGTACTTTAATATTCCTCTTTGGCTTACTCAATGCAATTGATTCAAGTTGCTGTGAAGACTCTCCAACTGGAACATCTTTTTTAGTTGATTCTTCTTCTACCATAGGAGTCCTTTCATTTGTTCCTATATCCACTGCTAATCTGATAATGTTTTTTTCAAACTCCATCTGCTTCGGAATGCTCTCCACATGTTATGAAGTACCATCATTCTGCTGTACATCTACCTTTATTAACATGGTAGATTCATCAAAAGTGACATCCCTGCTGAAAACTATCTTCTTCGTCTTGGGACACCAAAGGTGATAACCTTTAATGCCTGTCGTGATCCCCATAAAAAGCGCCTTCTTCGCCCTTGGATCCAACTTTGATTCTTTAACATGATAATATGCAGTAAAACCAAACACATGTAAAGAATCATAATTTGTAGCAGGTTTTTCCGACCATTTCTCTAATGGCATTTTTTCTTCAATAGCAGTTGATGGTAAGCGGTTGACGAGGTGATTTGCATATGCTAAAACTTCAGCCCAAAATTATCTGCCCAACCCAGTATTAGACAACATACACCGAACTTTCTCCACCAATGTCCGGTTCATACGCTCTGCCACCCCGTTCTGCTGTAGTGTATCCCTGACTGTGAAGTGCCGAACAATACCTTCATTCTCACAGACCTCCATGAACAGATCACTAGTGTATTCATCTCCGTTGTCTGTTCGAAGGCGTTTAATCTTTCTTTCTGTTTGAATTTCTATCATCTTTTTCCACTTAATGAAAATTTTCAATGCTTCACTTTTCGCCTTCGTAGTATACACCCATACTCTTCGAGAGAAGTCATCGACAAAGGTAACAAAATAATTTTTGCCTCCCAGAGAAGTTGTTTTGGAAGGTCCCCACACATCAGAGTGCACATAATCCAAAATACCCTTGATATCGTGAGTTGCAGTGCCAAATTTTACCCTTGTCTGCTTCCCTTTGACACAATACTCGCAAAAATCTAACTTGCAAACACTGGTTCCTTTCAATAGTCTTTGATTCATCAAAAGATTCAAGGATTTTTCTCCGACATGCCTAAGCGCATATACTATAATCTGATTACTTTCAATTCTCGATCATCACTGGAAGCCACTGCCGCTAGTCCAACAACTGCATTATCTTGATAGTAATACAAGTTATTATTTTTTCGAATTCCTTTCACCAGCACCAATGCACTTGAAATGATTTTCATCACTCCATTATTTGCCGACACCTTATAGCCTATTGATTCTAGTACTCCCATAGAAATGAGGTTCTTTTTCAATTCTGGCACATATCGGACATCAGTTAGAATCCTAATTGATCCATCTTGATTTCTCAGCCGAATTGAACCAACACCATTTGTTGCTAATATGGTCTCATCTACTATGTAGATGACTCCACCTTCTTGTTCCTTGAAATCAAAGAACCATTCCCTATTGGACGTCATATGATGACTACAACTTGAGTCCAATAGCCATGTACTAGAATGACCAGTAGGCATGACAGCTAATGAAAAGTCTGAGTCTTGATCAATGCTCTCAGCTACATTTGAATCCGCAACAGCTTTTTCCTTATCAGGTCTACTCTTCAGCTTTGGGTAGTCCTTCTTCCAGTGCCCTTTCTCTCTGCAAAAAGCACACTCATCTTTGCTTAGTCTAGCTCTCGACTTGGATCTACCTCTCGTCCCCTTTCTTTGGTTTTGTGAGCATCCTCTAGTTACCAGAGCTTTTGCTGCTCCATCTCTGCTACTTTGCTTGTCTTTTCTTCTGTGCTCGTAGCTGTACAGGGCAGAGCTAACTTCACTGAGGGACACTTCAGCTTTCCCATGGAGTAGAGTTGTTTCAAGATGCTCAAACTCCTCAGGAAGAGATCCCAACAACATGAGAGCCAAATCTTCATCTTCAAATGTCACATCTAAATTCACCAGATCAGTGATTAACTGATTGAAATTAGTGATATGATCACTTAGAGTTATGTCGGGAACATAAGTGAAGCGAAATAAACGCTTCTTCATATTGAGCCTGTTCTGACAATTTTTCTTCAAGAATTTCTCTTCCAATCCAGTTCACAATTTATTTGCAGAAGTTTCTTTTGACAACACATATTTCTATTCCCTTGAAAAACACGATCGAATTATACCACACGCTAAACGATTTAGCGTCCTCAATTCCTTCTCTTCAATACCTTCTGATTTCTCTTCTTCAATAGCAATATCTAGACCTTGATTAAAGAGCGCGTCTAGAATCTCACTTTACCACGTACCGAAATGATCGGTACCATCAAATGTCTCCACATTTAATTTTTCATTCATCATAGCATTTCTCGCCATAATAGACGATGACGAGCTTGTCGATGCTTGCATTGTAGATGAAAATCTACTTTCGGCCATCTCTACAAATTATATTTAGTAGCTCCTAAATGTAGAATAACAATAGCCCAAGAAATCTTTTCTGATGTGAAAAATCAGACTATACTGCAACCACAGAGCATGACGTGCGCGGAGTATACATATACAATTAAGCTCATCCTAATCAAGTTTTACATTTATAAACTCCTAAATACCCCACACGCGATTTATCGCAAGTATACGAATCGTGAGCGAGTATAGGGTATTAAGGGTCGATCCCACAAGGAAGAGTGAACAATTACCGGTATTACTAAAGCTTCTCTATTATTTAGACTATCAATGAATTATAACAAATTAAAACCTACTGAAATTATACAAAATAACAAATAAATGCTCCTTAGGTTGTGGTATCCTCAACTACTCATGCAAGTGCTATATTTGGATCATTAATTACTACATCTAGGCTAGTTATGGTGTAATTTCCTAATGCACTTAAATCCTACTTTCGTAGTGAATCAATTATACTCATAACTAATCCATACCTATTCTCATGGTTATGAAATTAGCTACAAGTTCATTTCTTCAATGAAATTACATGAAATGAATCACTAAAAACCACATAGATGCACCTCTACTTTCGTGAGTGTACTCCCTATGTTTAGCACTTCTTGAACTAGTGTTAAATCTCAATTTTCATTGCAGAAACAACACCTTAGATAATCACAATCAATGGTACCAGATTAATCATGATTTAAAGAGTCAAAGTGCTAAATAACTTGCTCAAATCATAGCAATCAAATAACCAAATAATAAACACTAACAATTATAGAAAGTTCCACCAAACCCAAGGCATAAACTTTAGAGACACGTATTGAACACAAAATCCAGAACTTGTATATTAACTAAACTTGGAATCAAATACAAAAGATAAAGAATTTGGAAGGAATACAACCCTTGTCACATGAGCTTTCTTCCTTGCCTTCTTCATCCTAATCTAGATAATAAACAAGAATGGAAAAGCTACACTACTCTATACTAAGCTAAACTAACACTAGGGAGATGAAAGAGCTACATTTCTGCAGCTTCAAGCTTTCTCCCGTAGCTCACTCTCTATTCTATTCTTCTATGAACTCCCCTTTCTATTCTTGCAATGAATTTGGCTATTTAATGATGAAAATGGTCAAGGAATGAAGCTTTACACTTTCTCCTTACAGCTGGTAATGTCTCTCACATGTTTAGCATCACATGTGAGTTGGTGGAGGTGAAATTGAGTTTTACGCGTACAGAGCAGCCTTTTCTGACCACAATCCGGCCAGGAATCCGGCTCTAAATCCGGCCAAGTTCCGGCCGGATTGCTACAGTAAATCTGGGCTGCTACAGTGATCCGAGCTGCTACAGTACCTCGGATCCGTATGGATCCGAGCTCGGTTCCACTTACCCAGAAACAGCCGAGGGTTCGGATGAATAGTGGATCCGAGTGTGGATCACTTGCTCTGTTTTTGGCCCAACTTCAACCGATCTTTTCTTGATGTTAGAGGCTGAACCAGCTCATGTCTAAAACACGAAAGTTGTAGCCTTTTGAGTTATCTTTCTAATGCATCAAGAATCACCTCATTTGGATCTGTGTAGGCTGAGATATGACTGAAATACCCTTGCCTGCTCCATGCCTTGTTCCAGTTTCGACCAATAACAATTGACTCTGTACTTCGGCTTTTTGACCTGGAAAACCTTCAAACTAGATTTAGATGTCTTCACCAAAGTTGTAGATCTATCTCTTATCTTCAAATGGGTTCAAGAATCGTCCCAATCCGATCATTGTAACTCAAGTTATAGCCGAGATACGAAAATGTGTCAAAACTGTCAAAATACACAAAATCCAAGTAAAAAGTGATAAAAACCTCATTTAATCACTTAAAAGCATTTTTCACCAATTATAGCCAAAATGATTCATTTTCTTCCAATAATATAACTAAAGTGACTAAAAATAATATAAAATATCATATAATTATTACGTAAATTAGTCACTTATCAGAGCATATTAAGAAATCTTGAACTCTGATACCAATTGTTGCGGAAGCTCTACCAAATTAAGGTATAACGAGTAAATTATTGTACCTAAAATTACAAAATGGTAATTCCCAGAAATATTTGGTGAGACACACTGGCCTGCTTAAGTACTAATTTTCTAGACAAAATTACCTATATATGCAATTAATTGCACAATAACTTACTACAAATATACCTACAAATATAGCTACTACATAGACACTAGAACACCAGAATTTAACGAGGTTCGGCTAATTTGCCTACGTTCTCGGACACCACTGACAACTTAATATTTCACTAGAAGAAATATTACAAAGAAAGAGAAGGATGCAAGTTATAATTCTTTTGCTTGGTATATATCTATTAGGAAGCTTGAGAGTTCTTTTATAACTCTCAAGCAATCCTTCAACTTCTAAAATAACCGATGTGGGATGTAGAGTTTATGTACAATTGTCAACAATTGTAGCTTTGCACAATTGACAATTGTGGCTATTGAGCCAATAAGTCAACAACTCTGATCTTCATCTATGCTTTTGCTAAGCTCACCAGTAGACTAGTTATAATGTGCCAAGTGATAGGGCATAAATTATAGGGTTTTTACATGCATTCTTAAGTAATTATTTATGCCTTACATGTTTAAACTGAATGGAAAATTGTTCTTTGGTATTATATTTGTGTTGTAGGAGGTAAATTGAAGAATGAAGAAAATTGGGTGGAAAATGCTCAAGGAATTCAAAGTTCGGGAGCTCAATTGTAAAATAAAAGAATTGAAGACTAATGTTTGGCATTGGTCATTGAATCGGACATCGCCAAGCTTTTAGCGAGTTGATGACTTGTTATCCCAATACATTCCAATTATTAGTATTCTTTTCTTTATCGTTGTCTTGCCATAAATTATCGATCCTTCACTTGGTCTTTTCTATGTATAGATAAGAGCATTTCATATATATATATGTGTGTGTTTGTATACACATATATATATATCATACTTGATATGTACGTGCATATCACGTACTTCTGATGGAATGTTTGAATTTGTGACAAACCTAATGTCCATAATGTTGGAGAGAAAAGAAAAATGGATAATGTAACTAGTCACTGGAAAAAAAAAGTGTTACTCCAATTAAGACTGCAATGCGAACTTGAGCAAAATCTTTAGAATAATAAGATCTCAATAGTATATATAAGCATCAGTTGAAGAGCTTGCGCATTCTTTAGGAAAAGATTCACCAATTGAAGTTCCACAGAAGTCCTAAAATGATAGGTAAGTCAAACTTTCAAGGCCAAACAAAACACATGGAGGCAATGTGCCTATCATTTCCAAACATTGTTATAAGGTGCAAGCTTTGAGCGAGTTGATGACTTGTTATCCCAATACAGTCCAATTAGCATTCTTTTCTTTATTGTTGTCTTGCCATAAATTATCGATTCTTCACTTGGTCTTTTCTATGTATAGATCAAAGTATTATACTTGACATATATATATATATACATATATCATACTTGGTATGTATGTGCATATCACGTACTTCTGATGGAATGACTGAATTTGTGACAATCCTAAGGTCCATAATGTTGGAGAGAAAAGAAAAGTGGATAATGTAGCTAGTTACTGGGGAAAAAAAAAAGAGTTACTCCAAGTAAGAGTACTGCAATTGGAACTTGGGCAAAATCCTTAGAATGATAAGGTCCCAAGAGTATATATAAGCATCAGTTGAAGAGCTTGCACACTCTTTAGGAAAAGATTCACCAATTGAATTTCCACAAAAGTCCTAAAAAGAAAAGTGGATAATGTAGCTAGTTACTGGGGAAAAAAAAAAGAGTTACTCCAAGTAAGAGTACTGCAATTGGAACTTGGGCAAAATCCTTAGAATGATAAGGTCCCAAGAGTATATATAAGCATCAGTTGAAGAGCTTGCACACTCTTTAGGAAAAGATTCACCAATTGAATTTCCACAAAAGTCCTAAAATGACAGGTAAGTCATACTTTCAAGGCCAAACAAAACACGTAGAGGCAATGTGTCTATCATTTCCAAATCATTGTTTCTCCAAGATAAGCTTGACTAAAACTGAAAATGTTTTATTGCATCAAAAAAGCCATGTAACAAGTATTTATAGGAATAATTAAGCGAAATTTCAATGTTTTCGCCCTTGAAAAATAAAAGGGACTGGTAAATTAAGAAGCGAAGGGCTCTGATTCTTATTCCATGCACATCCAAATCTCGGAATTTCATGCCTTTTGAAGAAATCCAATCATTAATTTTTGGCTCCAATTTCAAATAGATGAGCTGATTAAACATGGGAAGAGAGCCTGTTTCTCCACCTAGGTCCAATGCCTTCATAGAATATGTCATACTTAAAAATCAGCTAGTTAGCCATAGCTAAATGTTCAAAATAGGTCATTATTAGCGGAGGTCAAACTACAGCTATGAATAGAACACAACATACTTTAGTGGTACAGTTAAGACTAACTTGATTGTGAATTTGTATACTTATGAAACTGCCACTTGTGTCCTCTTATTATATTTAATTCTGATACATTCGTTCTTCCATGTAATAAGAAAAGAATTCAAGAATTTCAAAATATTCTCACTTAACCCTACCAAGGTGTCAAGGGCCACTTGACAATTATAAATTCTCCTCATCTCACGTGGTTTACCAAAGAGCCAGAGCAACGCCAATTGGCAGTTTTTCAGATTGCCAGAATCTTTGTGCTGTCAGTTTTCTGCCCTCGTATAGTAATCATAGGTGTTGTTGTAAGTTGTTACATCAATATTTTGGTTTCTTTATTGTCTTAAAAACTATCCTAATGAGGGTTATGTTTCGGGTTGCTCAGTAAAATTTGTGCTAACTCTTATTATATTATATATCTTGAAAACCATCGTATCAATGTTTTGTTTCTTCTTGTCAGATGTTGTTAATAGGTAGAGGTGGCAAAATGGGCGGGATGGGTGGGATTTTCTTGGTTTGAGATGGAATTGAGTAATATAAGTTTGGATCCAATCTTATCCATATATGTTTTGGGACTAATTTCGGCGGGATTACTTTGGCACGGGTTTATATTGATCATGTCCAATACCTAAGTCTATTTTTTGTATTCTTTTTTCCTTTAATTCTTTTTTATTTTTATATAAATTTAATATTTTTAATTTATTAAATTTCTTTTAGTTTTATTGTGAATTTGTATTTTCCTAAATTCCTTTTTCCTTCAAACTTTCTTTTATTTATTTTCTATGTATATATATATTTTTTAATCTTTGATTTCCAATGTTGCTAAATTTTAGTTGAGGAAAAAATAAGTCCTATAAAAACTTAAAAGGACATGTATTTATGAATATAAAGAAATGGCGTTTAGAACTATAAGCCATCATAAAACTACCAAGACTAAAAAAAAGTATTTTCTAATAAGATTACAAATTAATGACTTCCATATTACTCCTAATATTCATTTTGATCAATATTTTATTAGAAAAGGAGGTCAAAATCATTTACAAGCCTAAAAGAGTTCTCACTAGCCTTGTTTAGCCAATATGTAACATCGGATTTTCTCTTTCCATTTTGCATCTCTCTTCTTTTCTCTCTTCTCTCTCATCTGTATTAGTGATCGTAGGGCTTCATGGCAGCCCTTCAGCCGTCGGCTGAGGGGCAAGAATTTTCCCCTACAACAAAAAAATCCTTTTCTCAGCTCTTCTCACAGCCGGCGACATCTCCAATCCAGATTCGGCAGGCGTCTGTTTACAAGGGTGAAGCTGCGGTTGTATTTTCCAGAGTAGAAGCGGACAGACTTGCAGCACCATTTAAATGGACTTTGGTTGGTAAATTTTCTCATGGACGACCTTCTTTGGAAGATATTCGAAAATTTTTTGCCTATTTAAACTTGAAAGACCAAGTCTCCATTGGATTACTGGACTATAGGCATGTCCTCATTAAATGTACAGCTGAAGTAGACTTTAACAGAATTTGGATAAGAGGAATTTGGCAATTGGGCAAACATCCAATGCGGGTGTTTCGATGGACCAGGGAATTTCATGTGCATAGAGAATCATCTCTAGTACCGGTTTGGGTAAATCTTCCGTCTCTACCTATTCATTATTTTGATAAACACTCTTTGTTTTCCATACTGTCTCCGGTAGGAAGACCCTTGTTCCTAGATTCGGCAACGGCTGCTGAAACTCGTCCTAGTGTAGCCAGGGTGTGTGTAGAGATAGATGTTGTGAAGTGTGTTGTGCCAAGGGTGTGGGTTGCTGTCGAAGGGGAATCAGGTTTCTGGCAACGTATTGAGACAGAGAATCTTCCTCCGTATTGTTCTTTTTGCTCAAGATTAGGACATTCTCATGAGCACTGCAACAAGAATTTGAATAAAGATGGGTCTCGACTGCAGCTGAACAAGCAACAAGGTCCATATTTAGATGGAAATCAGATGGTTATTCATCAACCTGTGACTAATCCAACTGATTTGGCGAATAAAAAGACAGCGAATGTATCTACTGTCATTGCGAATGAAATGACAGCGAATGGGGTTGCTGCTACTGCGAATGAAACTGCAGTAAATGAGTCTGCTTCACAGGAAATTAGAACTACTGCTACGGTGGAAAAAAGGAAAAAAACTTCAGCAGTAAAGGCTACGGTTGCTGAGTCTGCCTTGCTAGTCGAGAAAACGGAAGTAAAAATTCTGCAACACTGCATTATTGATGATGATCCTGCTGATGAAGCAGGAGTAGTAACCCACATAGAAAATTCTGATACAAATGAAAACATGGAGACAAGTAATGTGATGAATGCGGCATTGCATAGGGGACATGAATTAATGGAAAACCAGCTGGATAAACACCATGGCATTCAAACTGAAGGGACCCATCTCCTCATTGAGAAGCCTTTGAGCACCGAACAAGAGCATCTGCCCGAAAATGCTTTAAACTTTGCACAAGAGAACCTGACCGACAATGCTTTAAGCTTTACACAAGAGCATCTGGTCCACAACAATGCAAGGGGTGAACATGAGCTAGTGGCCGACAATGCCAACGTTGAACATGAGCTGCTAGCCGACAACACTGTTTTGGAGAATCTCTATGTTGAACTGCGAGGGATGGAGGATGAAGGTTCTACACAACAGGTGGTAGATGCAATTGCAAGAAATCTGTCTCCACGAATTGGTGTCCCACAAGAAAAGATGCTGGACTCATCAATGCATGCCCTAAACATTGATCAAGCAGATGAGACTGAAGGTGATTTCCGACAACCGCATAGGAAGGGTATGCGGGCTCCAATCCCATCTGACAGACAGTTAAGGTCACAGACATCATCCAAAAACTCATTTCAGGTTCTTTCTCATGATTAATGGAATATTTTGGAATATTAGAGGGATAGCAAAAGCTCCTAATCTAAGAAGACTGATTAAATTAGTTCGGATTCATCATGCTCATTTTGTTGTGATTTGTGAGCCAAAACTAGACGTATCTAAAATTGTATCCATTCAGTTACGTCTATTATTTGATTATATGTCTGTTAATTGCTCTAGTGATATTTGGGTTTTCTATAATAGTCCTTTTGTTTGCTCGATCGTTGGTAGTTCGGATCAGCATATCTCTCTAGATGTTCAAAATCCATTTCTCCCTAGTTCAATCATTATGTCCTTTGTTCATGCAAAGTGCTCAGTGGCCGAGCGTAAAGAGTTATGGTGTTCATTATTACATGATAAGCCTACATTACTTCCTTGGTGTATTGTGGGTGATTTCAACGTTATATTGGCAGCTCATGAAAAACGGGGGGGTCGTCCATTTGCTATAGCGGAAGGAGCGGATTTTATGAATTTCATGGAGGAAGCTGGGGTCTTTGATGTAGGCTTTTCAGGCTCCAAATTCACATGGTCTAATAATCGGCGAAGTAGAGCTCGGATTTCAAAAAGGTTAGACAGATTTTTAATCAACGCATCTTGTCTGGACTTTTCAAATGACATTTCTGTGCTTCACTTGGCAAGACACCCTTCTGATCATGCACCATTGAAGATTTCTTTTGCAACTCGGTCAGATAACAAACCTCGCCCGTTTCGATTTCTGAATGTTTGGACTTCCAAACCAGATCTCTTGGAGGTGATTCGCCATGCTTGGAATCAAGATGTGGGTGGATCTCCATTGCGCGTATTGTGTTCTAAATTATTGGCAACAAGGAGGGCTATTCAATCATGGAACAAGCAACATTTTGGGAATGTTTTTTATGCTGTACGGTCTGCGAAAATGGCGGTTCAACGAGCAGAGGAGCAGGTAGATCAAAATGACTCCGAAGAGTGTCAAATTGAGCTTAATAAGGCACAAGCAGAACTGCGGCATTCATTGTCAATTGAAGAACAGTATTGGAGACAGAAGGCCAGGGTCAAATGGCTTCGTCATGGAGATAGTAATACAAGATATTTTCATGCGGTAGTAAGGCAGAGAAGAGCTCAAGGAATGATACACCGCATCAAAAAGTCCAATGGTGTTTGGGTGGAAAAGGACGATGATATAGCAAGTGAGGCAACAGCATATTTCAATGATCTTTTCACGGATTCATTGGAGTCGTCTACTGATATGCTACATCTAATTCCGCCATTGGTTACGGAAGAGGATAATGGAAAACTGGAATCATTACCTTCGATTGAGGAGGTATATGGAGTCATAAAATTAATGGATGGAGAAAGTGCTGCTGGCCCAGATGGTTTCACAGGCAAATTCTTTACATTTGCTTGGGAAGTGATCGCTCAAGATGTCTACAATGCAGTGCTCAGCTTTTTCTGTGGGGCGGAGTTACCTCGGTTCATCACCTCTACTTTAATTGTACTAATTCCGAAGACACCAAATCCTCAGGAATTCTCTCAATTCAGGCCCATCAGTCTATGTAATTTTTTCAATAAAGTGTTATCCCGGATTTTGGTGGATAGGGTGGCTTTTTTACTGCCAAAAATTATTTCCCCACATCAAACAGGTTTTGTGAAGGGCCGCAATATAACTGAAAATTTTCTACTAGCTCAAGAGATGGTATCAAGTATGGGGAAAAAGAATAGAGGTGGCAATGTTTTAATGAAACTAGACATGTCCAAGGCATATGACCGGGTGTCATGGGGTCATATTATCAGTGTTCTAAGGAGGTTTGGATTCGGGGAAATATTTATTGACCTTATATGGCGATTGCTCTCTAATGTCTGGTTCTCAATCATTATAAATGGTTCCTCCCACGGGTTCTTTAAGTCTTTGCGAGGCCTTCGCTAGGGTGACCCTTTATCACCTGCATTATTCATTATAGGATCTGAGGTGTTATCTAGAGGACTGAATAACCTCATCATGCAATCGAGGTTCCTGGGATTCAAAGTTCCATATGGGTGTCCGTCTATAACTCACTTGGCATTTGCAGATGATGTTCTTATTTTTGCAAATGGATCCTCTTTTTCTTTGAAGGCAATCATGCAGGTGTTAGAGGCATATCAAAGGTGTTCGGGGCAGCTCATAAATGTGCAAAAAAGCTGTTATTTGGTCCATCCATCCACGCCACCAGCGAGGCGGAGGGTGATTGAACGTATCACTAGGTTTGCCTAGCAATCATTTTCGATACGTTATTTGGGGTTCCCGCTCTATTTTGAAAGATGTAAATCATCATATTTTGGAGAAGTGTGTCAGTCTATTCTAGGGAGGATTTTGTCATGGAAATCAAGGCTGCTTTCCTTTGGAGGCAAAATAGTTCTAATCAAGCATGTGTTGGCTTCTATACCAATGCATCTAATGTCAGCTGCTGTGATCCCGGCCAAGGTGTTCAAAATTATAGAAAGTTCCTGCTCAAATTTCCTGTGGGGATCATCACCCGACGATTCAAAGTTCCACTGGATACGATGGTCTCACTTGTGTTACCCGGTTGACGAGGGGGGAGTCGGGTTCCGGAGACTACGGGACGTATATCAAGCTTTTTCATTCAAACTTTGGTGAAATTTCCGAACAGGATCATCATTGTGGGCATCGTTCATGAAAGCAAAGTATTGTGGAAGCCTTCATCCTTGTCAGGTTGAACTCAGAACAAAGGACTCGGCAATCTGGAGAAGGATGGTCAATGTAAGTCGACAAGTGGAGCTCTCAATGTTATGGGATAAAGATTGTCATTTTTGGTACGATAACTGGTTGGGAAATGGTGCGTTATTCCTACATGCAAAAGTTATCCCAAATTTGACATTCCGTAATTTCATCATCAATGGTCACTGGGATGTAAATCTCTTACATTCGATGATGCCAAGGGAGAACCTGATCTCCATCTTACAACACCCTTTACCAGACGAAGGGAGTGAAGTCGAAGTCTTTTGGATGCCCACGACATCTGGTAAGTTCTCTCTACAATCGGCTTTTAGGGACATCAGGCAGACCCGACACAAGTCGATGGCTTTTACTTCCATTTGGCATCCTCGGATTCCTTGGAAAGTCTCATTCTTCATGTTACGATTGTTTCTGGGAAGACTACCATTACCGGATAGGTTAGGTAAACTTGGTTTCCAACTACCCTCAAAGTGTTTTTGCTGTTCCTCGGCATCTGTGGAGTCTATTGAGCACTTATTCGCCAACGGACAAATAGCCTCGGCAGTTTGGAACTATTTTGCAGACTTATGTGGATTCAGATGTCCAGGATCTTTTTTGCGTTCTCGCATTGTAGGATGGTGGTTGCGGTTACATGACTCTGAGACACGACGGCTTATTGACCGCATTCTACCTAGTGTACTCTGTTGGCAAATTTGGAAGGCAAGAAATAAAGCAATGTTTGAGGGTGTCCAGATGCAATCGTCTGCTATTTGTAAGGACATATTCTCAGAAATTCAGTCCATGGTGGGGATTCATTTCAAACAATCACTTCAATTGCAGTCTTTTTGTTATTTGTATGATCGATTGAATGTATCTGTTGGTAGAACTGCATATAAATTGGTTCGCTGGGAAACAAAGGAGACAGGAAGGTTCATACTTAACACGGATGGATGTTCTAAAGGTAATCCAGGAGTGGGTGGAGGTGGTGGAGTTCTTCGAAATTCAATTGGCGTACCAATGATTGCTTTCTCGGCTTACCTTGGACAAACTACATCTCTCCGTGCAGAGATTCGGGCCCTCCTTATTGGTCTTCAAACATGTAAACATAGGGGCTTTGAAAATATAAGTGTTCAATCAGATTCATTGCTTTTAGTTGGGATCATTCAGCAGCGCATTCAATGTCCGTGGGAAATTCGAAGGGAGGTTAGGCAGATCTGGAAGCTTTTGGAAGATCCTGTTCATTTATCACACTGCTACCGAGAGGCCAACACAGTTGCTGATGCTTTATCCAATGTCGGTACATCTCATCCACACCAACAACTCAAGGTTTATGACAGCTTTAGTATGTTTCCAAGGAAAGCTCATGGGGCAATTCGTCTAGACAAGTTAGGTTTGCCTTCAGTTCGGAAAATTAGTCGTCTGTAAGAGGAATATATTGTATATTTCTTCCATAAATAAAAAAAAAAAACTAGCCTTGTTTAGCCCATCTTCGGCTTGACAATGCAACCATTGAGTTTCCGTCTCCAAATAAGAAGTTTCTTTCGAGATTTTTTAAAAAGCACTCTAAATTGAGATTGGCGGCAAAATTTTTACGAAAAAATGGAAAATTAAAAAAATGATTTCTAAGGGTCAAAAGAGCTCAGAAAACTAGATGGGGGGTTTTTAGCATAATTACAAGGAAAAAACTAAAGTACCTAGCTGGAAGAATAAAAGTGGTTCACTTGGGTCATTAAAAGATATACAACAATTGATGGGGTTAATTTTTGGTGTGATACTTAGATCCTAATGGATACCCAAGAATTTTTAAAAAATTCCCATCAATTAATAGGTATAAATGGGATTAGTCTCATTTCAAGTACAACATCAAAATTACAATACCCATCCCGTCCAAAGTCCCTTTGGGCATGGTTAATCTATTGGGACTTGGGACATATTGCCACCTCTACATAGGACTTAGAGCAGGGAAGAGAAGAGAAAAAAAAAACAGTGACCCTTCCAAACTCAAAATGTAAAGACCACCAAATTTAAGTAGAAACGAATTAAGAATCCTTCTTAGTGTTTTCATCCTTTGCAATACAATTTAAATTGACTTTAGAGTTTTTCTTTTCTATTTACAATTAGTATAGGAGGCTGGATCTTGATTTTGTCAAAATTATTATCAGATTATAGCTAACTGGTTCATCCAGGCTAAGGAAGAATAGGGGACTAATGATGGTTCGTTAAGACGAAAGATAGCAGCCGAAATCTCCCTTGGAGAAGAAGAAGTTGAGAATTCTACTGATTTGGGAAATCCAAGATAAGAAGTTGGAGAATCTGAATCGGAGAAATTGAATGAACTAAACACAAAAATGGCGACAATAGCAAAGAGTGTTTTTTGCAAGTCCTGGGTGTGTGTCTATACATACATACATACATATATACATATACATATATACATATATATATATATAGACACACACATACATATACATACACATAGCATTTTTTTATCCCCTTATACCAGATGGATGGAGTCTTCCTTCATCTGTCAAACCAAAAGGTTGGTTACAGGCATTTTGTAACAAATGGCATATTGCATTGTTTGAAAAAACAAGACTTCAAATGGGTAATGGATGAAGCCTTGTTAATGTCAGGACTCCAACTTGTAAAATTCAATTCATTGAACATTGAATCCAACCCAAAACTAAATTCAGTTCCCATTACCAAAAGCAATTGTTTTTCCCCATTTTACAAATGGTCCTAAATCCAAGAAAAAATTAGGCAAAGAAGCGGCTAAAATATACAAAAATAAATGCAATTCCCTAAATAAGTTGGTGATGTTATTGCACTTATTTTGTAAGAGCTATTTGAAATTCCTAGTCTTCTACGTGTCTCAAGCTATTTGAAATTCCTAGTCTTCTATGTGTCTCAAGCTCTTTTCCATTTGATTTGAACAAGTCTAATTTTCTCAAACTCTTTAATTATTCTCTTTTTATACATTTTCTCTTCTATTTGAAATTCCTAGTCTTCTATGTGTCTCAAGCTCTTTTCCATTTGATTTGAACAAGTCTAATTCTCTCAAACTCTTTAATTATTCTCTTTTTATACATTTTCTCTTCTATACTTGTTTACACGTGCAAAAACTGTGACATTTGATAGCTTTCCTACAAAATATTAACTTATTGAAAACAATTTTGGTTTAAATTGCTATTTAGTCTTAATAGCACAAAAAATTGCACAACTGAAATTTTTTCATACATGCAAATATATGTGGATATAGGGAAATGAATAAACACATAAGTAAACACTCAACAATTATTATCTCAAAAATCAAAAACTCATAATTCAACAATTTCAGAGGCTTTCTCAATATTCTTACAATGTCACACTTTAATCTTCTTCATTTTGTATAGTAACACATGCACCTTTCATGGCCTTGTATTCGGCTGACCAAGCCTCAAGCTGACACAAAGCATTCACGATCAAACGCAGGTGTACAATTGTCACAGCAAGTTAAGTTATCATTATCACCACACTATACACAGTAATCATCTTTATCATCTACCTTATCAACAACCAAATCAATAATTTTACAGATAAATTCCTCTTCATCAATTACCACAATAATCATCTTTGTCATCTAGCTCATCAACAACCAAAGTAATACTTTTACAGATAAATTCCTCTTCATCAATCACCACAATAATGGATGCAAATCTAGATTTAGTACCTTCGTCAAAATCTTTGGATATTTCTCCATTATCAGCAAAAATGTCATCTTCAAATTACTTTCCCATTCCAAATCAAACTTATGTTTGTATGCAGACTCATAGGGTAACTCCATGAAAACATAAGGCACAAAACTTATGATTGAGAACAAAGAAAAAATCTTTACATAAGCCATGTCTGCATCAAAACTTATGTTTGTGTTCAGGCTCATAGGTTTTCTCTCTTTCGACTCAATAAGAGAGAGGGCATGTTTGCTATCACAACCTCTGCTGGATCTAGAGCATTTTCATTCATGGATGGCAGGGGTGAAATATCTATTACATCGTCATCCTCTTCTAATATCTTTACATCAGTCATGTCTGCATCAGGAAAATAAAAGTAACATATCAGCTTAGATCAATCAAATTATCTCTATACAATTTATTTTTTGGCATTCAACTTTGGAATGGGACATGCTATCAAAGTTGTCTATTATTTTTACTTTGAGCAACTTCTGTATGTACATATGTGTGTATAGGTACATGTCTGGAAATAAATTGATATGCTAGCTTAGTCAATTCGGTTAGTGTTTTCTGTGATATGATCTTATGAGGAGTGTAAAAGTAGGTATACGAAGATTGTGCTGCGTGCGTGCGCTGAGGCACTTATATGGGTGGATTTTGTTTAATTGTTTATTCTCGTGGAGAATTAACAAGAGAGTGATCAAATTTTTTTTTCTTTCTTTTAGGATAGGTCAAGCAGGCTAGAGTCTTGACATTCATTTATCACTTGGTTTTAGAATTTCGAGAATTGACAGTGCACTAAGACTTCAAGCTTGTGGTAAAGACCAAGGTTTTGAAACTCAAAAATTTACTCTGTAGTGGGTTCCTAATTCAACTATTTGACTAAATTTTATTGGTTTGTGATGTCATAAATACATAACAAATAATTGATATAGTGCTTATGTTATCATACAATCCAATGAAATGACCTCTATATACAAATATTTGGTTAATCAATTAAGTTAGAAATCATATTCCTTTAAACAAAAAAAAAAGAAAGAAAATGAAGAGCTTCGATTCATCATCAATCAAACTAAAAAAAGTTATGTATAGAAGAAATATTAAATTACATGAGCAATTTGATGTTTATAAATCATTCAGAACTAAAATATACTTTTAAAATGTAAAAAGGGAGAAACACAACTTTGCAAAAAAATTGGGATACATATGGAAATTTATTTTAAAAAATAGAGCTTCCTAGGAAATTGCAGCATTAGAGATGTACATTAATTTTTAAAAAAAATTAAAAATAAGAAGAAGAAAAAGAAGAACGGTGGATAAAAATAATTAGTTATTAATTACAAACCTTCATACTAAATATGCCAGGAAACACCATGGTACATGGTGACATATAATTTTTTTCAGTCTAAAGAGAGCCTCCAACTCTTACAAGAGGAAAAGAAGAAATGAGAGGGTTTGAGAAGTAAATCGTAAATTTTTACTGCCACTTAGCCAGTGTCCCCAAGTTAGATCTTGGAAACAATCACCTGAGAAATATCTCTACTAATTAAGCTGAAGTTGGAACTCTATTAGTGAAGAATCAATCTAGGTGGAGTAGACAAGCATTTATTTAATTCAAGGGAATTCGCCATCTAGTGCTCTTTTAAGGAATTACTTCTTATATTTTGGATGTCATCACTGCAAATAATGAAATTGGATAAATTAAATTCTGTTGTACTTTTTTCATCTGTGGAAATTTAACTTGAAAAAGGATAAGATATCACATTTATTCCTTTTCTTTTCAACAAAATGCTCCAAAAAGAAAAGTCACCTAAAACTTCTTTACAACCTCCTCCACCCCATCTTAAATTCCACTCACATTTGTCTGATTGCTCCTTCTATTAATTGAAACGGAAGAGCCATCCAACTTCTATTGATGTCCCTTAAACTTCTAGCTTACCCTGCTTTTAATTTTTGCTATGTTTATTTTGTATCCTTTGTGAAGAGTAAAAGCGGCTTTGTGAAGATCGCGCGACGTGCGTGTCATGTTATAATTGACTTTACGTTCGAAACCCTAAGTTTCTATTAGATTTATCCTGGCTTTGGACCCTTATCCTTCTCTTTCTCAGCCCCATGCTTGTACTGAATGAGCCTTGCTCAAACCAGAACTAGAAGTAGAAATATCTAAATCAATCATAATGGGTATAGAATGCACCATTACAAAAAGATTATAAAATGCTTTTCTACTACTATAGGGTTCTAGTTCTTAATGTTTGTAATGGCTATATATATCTGCATGTAGACAGACTTTATAGGTCGATTCAACTCTCAAGAGAAGTTTTGAGAGTTAAAAAAGTTTGAATTTATAATGCTCGGAGTTCTTATAGATCATGATAGCCTCGTGAATATTGGCCTTACCGATTTCTTTTAGGGATAATTCCATAAACCTCCCCTGAGGTTTTCAACAATTTCACTCAGGTCTCTTAAAATGTACATAATTACGGAGATCTCCTTTGGTGTGATAAAAAGACAACAATGCCCTTCATTAATTGTCAACTCATTGAAAAACTATTTCAAATATTAAACTCTCTCATCTATTATCAACTAATAATTCAAGTTACAATCTTTCCCATTTAACTATGTATCATCTTCTTCCTACATCTATTTTTCTTTCAAACTCATTTATTTATCATTATCAACCAAATTTGTACTGTCACAAGTAATAAAATCATGGTCCACACCAAACCACCAATACTTACATGTCTTGGTATCTATTTCCAATTCTCAATTTTTCATTATTACTTAATACTTGCGCCGATATTTGTTGCCAATTTTTGATAGGCATTAACAAATTGAAATTGTCAAATGACAAATTGAGTGCTAATTTCATTATCAAACTAGATGGAGATGAAGATAGTGACAATAATAAAAAATAAAAATTAAAGATATGAAGTGAAATAGGAACTAAATATAGGTTATACTGTTATGGATGTCATGAAAAAAAAGTGTTCTTAGTATATATTTATAACTGCATTGTGTTTCTATTCTTGATTTAGAATTATTGATGTTATTCCTATAGAGAGAATTTAATTGATTTTGAACTCTGTGCCAGTGGAGTATATTGGATATTGATATTAGTAGTGATGGTTTAGATTATTTTGTATTAAAAAGTGGCAGTCATGGAATTGAAATTTAGGGATGTTGAGGAATATTGTTGTGTATTAAGTAAAATCTAATATTGATAAAAGATTATAGGTAAGCTTTTGGATATCTGATGTAGTATTTATAGTTGATACAATAGTCTACATCAGAAATTTTTAGATAAAAAAGGAACATTAGAACAAAGATAAGTGTTTATTTAATAGTGATTTGGATGTTAATGGGTAGGTAATAGTGATAGCAAGTAAAGCTAAATGAAATAGAGACTGTGAACCATTTTTTTCCATTACATTTTTGTTGTGAATTATAACTCAAGGGCATTATAGAGATTTTGAGAAAAGTATAGCCTTTTGGGCCTAAAATGTTACTTAAATAGTGAAAATAGGGGTGGTAGCCACAATTTTTAGAACTTAAGGAGAGCTTTCTGCAATTGTCATAAACCTCAGGAGAGGTATGTGAAATTAACCTTTTCTTTTACACTAATTATACTCTGCGTCATCTCTATTCCAATTGAATTTATAAAGCAGTATTAATTGATTTTTTTTTGCTTTTTTACTCCAAGTCTCTTGTTAGAGCAAAATTGCTGGAATGAGCCTCCTTCAATTGCCCTGCAATTAGTGAAAGTCCCTTTCAATAGCTAACATTTGTTGCATACATGTTAAAAAATGAACATCCCAGAAAAAATTGAGATAAAATTAAGGCAAAATGCGCTAGTAGTCATGTGTATATGCTCCATTTTGGTAAATGAAATTGCCAAGTTTTTATTCTTTCTTGTACGGCTTCATCAATTTCTTGTTCCATTTTGTTCCAAAGTTAAAACTTTTACTGTTCAAATTTAGAGTGGAATTAAATCCTACAATCGAGCTTAACCTTTTTGTTTGCATATATGGTTGTACTTTTTTTTTGGGATTTATGTCCTAAATTACTCGGCTGGTGATGTTTACAAGGCTATTGTGGGGCCTGTTTGGAACCTGAGTTTTTTGGGAGTTTGTCTAAAACTTTACTGTAGTGCACTGTAAAAGTTTTTGAAAAAATTTTGTAGAAGGTTTTGTAAGGTGAAAAACTTTTTTGTAGAAGTTTTTGAAATGTTACTTTAGACGTTTTTTGGATTATTTTTAGAGGTATTTTTAAAACATATTTTTGAGTATTTTATAATTTATAATTTTTATATTTTTATATTTTTAAACATTTATGCATTTATAATACATTTATAAATATTTATAAATAAATATATTTATATATTTATATATAAATATATAAATGTATTATATTATATATAATACATAATATACATATATTTATAAATGTATAAATGTATAATTAATATAAATGTATATATTATAAATGAATATTATATAAATGTATAAATTATAATTTATAAATATATATGATGATTATGTATAACTGTATTAATATAATTAATATAAATGTATAAATGTATTAAAATTATGTATAAATGTACAATTAATATTGTTTATAATTTATAATTTTTATTGTTTAAATATTTATATATATTTATGCATTTATAATACATTTATAAATAAATATATTTATATAGTTATATAAAAATATATAAATGTATAAATGTATTATATTATATATAATACATAATATAAATATATTTACAAAATATAATAATTGAATATTATTATAAATGAATATTATATAAATATATAAATTAATATATTATAAATATATAAATATATAATATTATGTATAAATGTATTAATATAATTAATATAAATGTATTAGTATTATGTATAAATGTATAATTAATATTGTGTGTTAATATTATGTATAAATGTATTATGTTATACATAATACATAATATAATTGTATATAAATATACATAAATATATATACATAAATGTGTAATATATATAATATGTATTATATATATTAAATATATAATATATAATATTTATATAAATGTATAATTACATATTTATATTAATATTAATTTATATGGTAATAATATTTATATAAATATGTAAAAATATATTTTAAATAAAATAAAATATTTATAATATGTTTAAATAAATATATAAATATATAATATTATAAATATATAATATATATATATAATAAATTTTTGAGGGTGAGGGACTCAAAAATTCAAAAAAAAATTTTGAGGTTACCGGCGGCGCCGGAATAGGTGATCGGCGCCGGGAGAGGTGGTGGAGGCGGTGTCTGGTGTGGTGGGTTGGGTGAGGGAGGAAGAAAAGTTTTTGAGAATTTTTTTGTGTATAGATTTTTGAAGTGCTTAGGTAAAAAACAAAGTTTTTTGGAGTTCCTGTAGCAAAAGTTGTTAAAAAACTAGTGTGAGAACCCTGAAAAAATATATATATAAATATCATCTTGTATTTCGTTTGCATTTATTTTAGTTGCTTACCTTGAGATTTGAAATATTTCATATGATGATCAAGTGGCTAGTTAAACGCCTAATTGAATTCTTATCAAAATTTAGAAATTTAAAAGCATCCTGATTTAATTAAGAATAACGGTGTAAGGGGAATGGAGTATCTATAAGTCATAATTAATATGGGATTGAGAAAGTTCATTAGATTGAATGAGTATACAAATTAATTTTGAAGACATGTATGTTTTATGGTTTGAAATGATTAAGATAATAAGTTGATAAAAAAGGGATAAATGAATATTATGAATATTAAATTTATATATAAGGCCGAACTTGATTTTAATGGTTTTAATAATAAAGGAAGTATGATAAGTGATCACTTACAAGTTATTAATTTGCTCCAGAAGTAGGCTATCCTATTTAAATGTCCCGTTTCTTCAGGAGAATGAATTTTGTCTTTGAATAAATATGTAAAAACAATTTTAAAATCACTAACACGTTAAATGTGCAAATATTGAGTATTCTCGAATTGGACTACGCGAATATATTTTACTCTATGTACTAAACTTATTAGTTTTACTACTTTAAATTCATATTTCAATGGTAAACTATTCCTTTGACCTAGCAATTAATCTCTCTGAACTCTAGTATTGTAATTAATCGTTTTGAATTAAAGTATAAAGATAATGTTTATGTAATAAATAATATAATTGTAACCAATATTGAACTGTTCAGTTTTGTTACACTATAATTCTTGAGCGATATTAAGTTTACTCTCTAAAAATAAATTCCTTAATTTGCAATAGCTCACTTTATTACGAATAAGATTAAGGGTATACAGAAACCTTAGTATTAAGATGCAATCGATAAATTTTGGACAAGAACGATATAAGTATCCTAGATATACTTAGGACGTAAGACTTACGATAATTAAGGTCTTGTAGGACTAGTGTATAATTCGACGTTTAAATCACACTTGGGGATAATTTTTGGACTTTAGTTAGAGCCAAGGACTTAAGGGGTATTAGGAGGAGATGTGAAAAGACCAAAATACCCTTCACAATTCCACAAAATCACCACACATCCATAACATTTCCATGCAACACCAAACAACTCCTTGGACAGCAGCATAGCACCGCACCATCCGACCAATCAAAAACATTCAACCATCTCAACACTCAACCTCTCCTCAAAACCACGGCACTAACTCCCTCCCTTTTCATTCCTATACCGCAAACCACTGCACTTCATCCTCGTCGTGAGGCATCCGAGAGCAAGGGAGGGAACTCGAGCTGCAATCTTCTTTCTATTCTGGTTCCGTCCGTGAGCTGGAGTAAAGGCAGGGAGAAACTGTGAGCCAACTCCCTTCTGCATTCTCCAAAACAACCAGTTGCCATCCAGCTTCCACCTCTACCAGTTGAAACCACCGACAACCACAACCACAGCCACACCAATCGCAACCAGAACCAGGCCTGTGAGCAAGGCCGAGAGAGGGAAAAACTTCAGCTTCCTTGACGTACGAGTGAACCTTGAGTGAGGTAAATTTTCTGGAATGAAAATAGTTTATCAGAGGTAGATTAAGCTAGTAGTGGTCTTGCCTGTGTTAATTTGCGCCATCGGATGTTGAAATCAAAGCTGAGGAAAATTCTGTTTCGGCTAGATGGTTCTGCCGAGGAGCTGATTGGGAAATGTAGTTATTTCTGACTTCCTGTGATAATCTGAGCTCAACTAAATGTTTAACCAACTTAAAACAAGAAGGTTATGACATCTAGGAACATGCATGTGATTTTAGGCGGTCAGATTTATAATTAAGAAAAGAAGAAAATTTCTGTGCGCTAGTTATGTTTCTGCCGAGAAGCCGAGCTGATAGTGCAGCTTTATTTCTGTTTTCGGGGACAATCTGAGCACCTAAGTGTACTTAACTGAATGAAAACTTGAAGTCTAATACCATGCATGTTGATTTGTGCATTCGGATGATGTGGTATAGTATACAAAAATTCTGTTTTGGGGCTAAACATTCTGCCGAGTAGCTATTTTAGAAATGTAGCATTAATTCTGATTTCCTGCGACAATTTGAGTTTGATTTAGTGTTTAACTAATTAATTACAATAAGGATAAGTCAGCTAGGGACATGCATGTTGATGTTAGGCACTCGAATGGGAATTTTTTAAGAACAGAATTTCTGTTGTGCGCAAGAAATTTAGACTTGCCGTGAGCTTAAACCAGAAACGCAGCTGTAATTTTGGTTAATTGATACACCAGAGCTTGCGAATAGGATTACCTCCCTAATAAGAAGGTAATTAAGTCTTGCATGAGGCTAAGTAGCTCGGCTAACCAAGGAAATAAAATAAGAACAGAAAATCTATGCATGCAACTTCATCCATGACTAATTGAACAGAATTTCTGGTTTTCTTGGATGATTAGGGCTGTGTTTGAATCCGATTTTGAACTAGAAATATTGATTAGCAAGTTAAATATTTGCATGTTAATTTTAAGCACCTAATACCATGAATTAACCGAGGGAAACGTTGGATTTATGACCAATCTAATCGCTGGAAATCTATTGAGTTGGCCGAGAGTTTGTCTTAGTAATGTAGCTTCATTTGATTCAATTTCGTTGTTTTGAGTTTGCAACCACGAATAACTAGCTAATAACATGATAATTGAACTTTGCATGTGGTTAATTGGTGGGTTTAGATCAGAAAAATAAAACGAAACTGAATCTGCTACATGCATGTTTCATCCGAGACTTGTTGGAAAATTCTGGAATTTTTGGATGACTTTTGTCGTTAACCGAATGTAATTTCTGAGCTTATAACTGCAATTAACTAGTTATTAACTAGATAACTAAGCTCTGTATGAAATTGATTGGGTTGGTTTTAAACAGAAAATAAAAATAAAAGGGGAGTTGTTACATGTATGTTCGACCAAGGCCATGCTAAACAGAATTTCTGGATTTGTTTTAAACAAGTATAATTGTTGTTTGAATCTGGTTTTGATATGGAAACCTTTACTAGCTAGCTAAGTGTTTGCATGTCCTAATGGAGTACTTAAAACTCTGTTTTAACCAAGGAAAAACTGGACTTAAAAACATACAATTGCTGGAAAATTCTTATGAACTACCGTGAGTTTAAACCTGGAAATTTCAAGAATTATAACAGTTGTTTAAACTTAATTTCGAGTTGGAAATGTTAACGGACTAGCCAAGTAATTGCATGATGAAGTTGAGAGTATAATGGCATGTCTTAGCCAAAGAAATATTGAATTCATGAACAACCTACTGCTGGAAATTTGAATGACTAAAAGATTGACCCAAATGTTGGAAAATAAATGCTGGAAATTTGTTTTGTGGTATCCGAAGGTTGAATTGGAGTTTTAGCTCGGTTGTGAAATTATTCCTTGAAACACAATGATTGGAAATGCCTGGAATATGTTGTTTTAAACTTTTATAAGACATGCAGAGGTGAAACACTCGAATTGTGGGTGAATTGCCAATTGATGGTTGTCATATATAGCTGATGACAGATTAGTATATATATGAATTCTTGGCTGAACCATTTGCTGGAATTAAGTGTTATTTGCCTTGGTATATACTGGTATGAATGTCATATTTAAATGTACGGATGGTTTGAATAAAAGTCCTATGGTTTTAAAAGAGAAAAAGGAGTTTTTCACAAGTGAACAAGAATTTCCAGATTTCCGGATTTCACTGACCAGTCTAGGCAAAATGCTTATATCTTGGTGTAGGAAAATCCGGTTAAGGCGCCGTCAGTGGCATTTGAAACTATAATCATAGGCCTTTATTCTGTAGAAATTTCATATTTTTCCTCCATGTGTACTGCTGTCTGTGAATCCTCAAAGTGGACTGTTTTGTATGAATGTCCTGTTTCTTCGTGAAACTGAACTTGGAATTGGATTGAGATTTCAGCTTACATGTGGTTTAAATTCTTGATTGAATTGTGGTTGGAAGTAATTGGTGTTGTCAAGGGCTAATGATTGATGAAGCCCTTGGCCATTTGAATGATTTTATAAGTACTACAGGGTGATGAAAGTTAATTGCTGGAATGTCTTGGAGGCTTTACTTTTATTTTTATTTGCTTATGATGGGCTTGCTGAAACCAAGTGCTAATGATTGATGAAGCCTTGGTTGATCATTTTATTTTATTCAGAAATGCACTTGTTGAAATCTAGGGCTAATGATTGACGAAACTCTAGTAATTTGCTATGTGATTATTTGCCATATTTTAATCCATATTATGACTTCGAAACGGAATCGGAGCTGTGGAAGTTGTATCGACCTTGCGAACTCGAGTAGCTGTGATCAAAATTAACCAAAAATATTTTCCAGCTAGTAGTATATTATAAAACTCCATATCTAGTGTTTTGCCTAAAACTTTCCAACTCGATAATTCTCTTTAGCTCAATCTAGCCTTGATAGCTATAGTAATTAAGTTCTATAGCTTTTGAAAACTCTGAGCCTTATTTTAATTCCTTTTCTTTCCTTAAGCTTTGCACTAGGATAGTTAACTATAGGAAAAATTCCAAGATACGAGTCCTACTAATCTTAGTGAAAAGCTTGGAAAACTTGCTCGGCAAGAAACCCTATTTTAGGAAAAATAGTTTTCAAGGATAGTTTTTGCAAAAAGCCGTAACTTTAAAGAAATGTTCAAGTAACTTCCTAACATGGATATTAAGAGGTTTGTCGACTTATTTCAAGAAAAATAATATTAGTTACCCTTTTATAAGGATAAGTATCTTAAGGAAAACTATAATAAACATTTCTTCTACTTTTGTCAAGTTTTAACCTAAGGGACTCTTGATTCTTCTAAGGAAAAGTAGACTAGTAGTATATTAAATATACCTCGATGTCTATAAGCTTAAAAGCTGAGTAGAAACTTATAGTTTCAAAATTTGGTTTTTAGGATTTTGCGAGGACGCGGAATTCGATTTCCAACTTGACATCTGAACTTCACTCTTGGTGAATGTCCCTGCCTGTTCTTTCCTACTTGAATTAAGTGCTTTCTTGACTCGATATGTGATAGATTGCAAAATGAGTTTTGATCCATCGAAGTGAGCAGTGTGTACCTTATCGCACTGGCCGTTCGAGTGGTGACTTGTGTGAATCATTTTCTCCTGAATCTTTAAATCTAAATGTAGTTACGTCGTTGGGTGAATCCCTCGGCACCTGAATCAACTACAATAATGACTGAATCTAAATGTAGTTACGTCGTTGGGTGAATCCCTCGGCACCTGAATCAACTACAATAATGACTGAATCCAAATGTAGTTACGTCGTTGGGTGAATCCCTCGACACCTGAATCGAACTACAATAAAGTCGTTAGGTGAATCCTTCGACAAATTTTATTACGGGTATATCTCGAGTATACTGCGTCGGTAGACGAAGTACGGGCCCGAAGCGGAGGTATGAACGGTGACGGGTTAGGATTAAAATGAGTGGATCTACATGGACTATAAGTAGTGAGAGTTGACGGAGGGTCAACTACGATGAATGGTGATCAAGCGAGGAAAATGGCTCCTGAGAGCCCCTGTATCCTACCCTGTGCTGTTATACGCTTTCCTAATTGTTCAATTTGTTTAAATTATTACTCGCTGTTTGATTTAAGTGACTGCATGTTTTGGGGCACCACTGAGATTTAGCTCACCCCACGTTTATTGTTTTTCCTTAACAGGTTCTGGAAACTGAAAGCTGGACACTTACTTATGTTTTCCTTTTGGGTTGTACTTGAACCCTATGACTTATTCTGTGGGCTGTAATGTGTTATTTGGGATGATGTATTTTCCTTTGTGGATTGCCACTTGAAGCTGGAAAATGTGTAAACCCTAATTTGATTACTTGGCTTGTAAGTTTGTATTATGGATTTATGTACTTATCTACCTGGTTTGGTACGACTTTATAAGTTGGTACGTAGCACGTAGAACGTTTAAGAGCCTCGACTGGTTATTTTTATCACTGCTATCTCTGAAGTTAATGTAGATTTAAGGATGATCCTATTTGGGAAAAGTTGTCTTGTAATAGATTAGGTTATTTTTCGGAAGGATTCGGGTTAGTGTGCGTGCGTGAGTCCTGGCGAGAGTTGGGCAGACGGCCCGCCAACCCTCTGGTTCGCCTTAGGGGGAAGTGGGGTCGTCACAGGTGGTATCAGAGCTTTTATCAAGCTCAAACCGGGAAAAGGTTCCCGGACTGTGGGGATTGACTTGTTAAGTGTGAAACAAAAGTCTATAGTTGGGGATATTAGATATGTACGTTGGGTAGGAACCTCAAATATAGGTGATTCATGCTTGGGACTGGCCAGCTTGAGTTGTGAATCATCTTATTTTTGGGTTCTTGTACCCGAGTACTAAATATTACATTTAATGGAGTGTTTGCAAATTGTGAAGAATTTATTATACCGCATTATGATGGGACTAGAAAGCATGATTAAATTTGGTGAAGTAGAATCGAAAGGACCAAGTCTAGCTTTTGAGAGTTTAAGGTGAAAAACCAATAGCGAGACCTTGAAGATTAATGCCAATTCCGTTTTGAGATGAAAATTTCACTAGTCATGCGATGGTAAAGGGAATATAAGTCACCTCTTACCCAAAAATGTGGCTTTAGACCTAGAATTTGAGTGGAATAGCAGTTTAAACAAGAACTATGCAGTTGTGAATGGTTCTAAATCCGGAGGAGAGATAAGTTTGATAAATTTGCCACATGATTAGTATGTTATCATTTGCAAATAATTAAAGGTGAGCTCTAGATGACATTGTGGTCTTTGAATTTTATTGAAGGACTATTCAGGGCTAATATCCAATGGAATAAAGATACCTAGTTGTTAGGTTATTAGAAAACTTGATGAATGAAATGTTTGAGTTTATTTAGAATACTTAAGAGCCACTGATGTACTTAAGTAATGATCATATTATTTGATTTGGCACTAGACGTAGTAGATCTACAATTTACTAAGGAGAATTGATTAGTGTTACTAAGGGGGCCTAGTAGGATTGTCTAGGACTAAACTAATGAAGGTTAAGTTGAACCTAAACTAAGGGTTAGGCTACTAGCTATGTGGTTATGATAATTTGTGTATTGTTGTATTGTTTTCTTTCACGCTTATAAAGATTAAAGTTTGAGTTATGTATGAAAATATTGAATGTATTCGTGAACTATCTAGCTTTTGAAGTTGTATGAATTTGGTATGCAATGTGACTTATATTGTGAGTATATAATTTGATGATTACGTGTTTAATTTTTGTAACGCTGCAATATTTATTAGTTCCGGGAATTAAATAATTACTAACCTGAGTGAACTTTGGGTAACCAAGGTGGTGTATAGAACTATGAGACTAAAAATATATATATATGTATATGTATATAGACCACAATTTTTCCAAATGTGTATTTAATATTCCGTTATAAGTCACGAAAGGTACGTAAAATTTTGAAGGTTAAGCCTTTAATGACGTTATAATTGTTGCAAGAGCTAATGGTAGACAGACTTCGAACAAAGGTACCATCAATGGGAATTTAGAAGGAACCCACCCACGTAGTTACCCCTCTTGACCATAGGACTGATATCTTAGAACGGTCGGTGGAATACCAAAGCTTTAGGCCAATCAACTAACCTAGGAACCAAAAGAGTTGCGAAAATGGAGTGACTCTTGAAATTCGTCTACTGAGGTTTCATTGGGGAATCTGATCTCAAAATAGTAAGATTGAATCGAAGGAATATAATAAGACCCTAGTGAGAATAAGAAGTACGACTATTGTTTCAAACAACTTTGAAGGTAAGTATTGAATAGTGCACTAAGACATGAAAATTTCCTTTGGGATAAGGCTTCCTTATTCTGTCGTGATAGTGATTAACGATGGTAATCTTGGTGATACTTAAGAACTCGCTGGATTAAGTAGAAAGTAGTAGGATTTATATTTTGAAGTAACCATCAGTAAAAGGATGAAAGAGTATTACGGCTCAAGCTTTCAGTATGAATAGTTGCTCATCCTGATCCTATGATTTGTCTGGCAGGTTAGCTATTTGACTTATGCCAACTAATAAGATGACAACTTTGGAAGAAGTGCGTAAGGAAATGGACATTCTCCGAAATGAGGTAGAATTTCAAAGAAAATTGAGCTGCTACGCCAAAATGTAGAACTGGAGAAAGAAAATAAAGAAAACCTTTGAAATAGTCAGGCCGCCACTTTTCGAGCAAATTGTGGGTATTGTAGAAAAACTGGCCATACTAAGGACGGATGTTGGCGGAAACAGGGAAAGTGCTTGAGGTGCGGTAGTACCAAGCACAAGATTTCGGAATGCCCTAGAGCATTTAAAAAGAGGAAGTACTCAGCAGACAACTAGGTCCGCTGCAGAGTGACCAGGAGCCAGATGGAAGTAATTCGTGCCAATGGTCATGAACGAGGTTCTAGTAGTGAATGTTTCACAAATCAAGAGGGTTTGACTTCACCCGAGGAATAAAAGTTATAGTTACCCTAAACTAGAATAGCACTTTTAGAAGTTGTAATCTTTCGCTATGAATTATATGTACGCTACGAAGGGTATGTACGCTATGAATATCCTTTATTTCAATTGCTCTGCTATTAGAAGTACTATAACAAATAAACGGTCAAATCAAGTGCCTAATTGAACCCCTTTGTTTTACTCCGTATAATGTGGTTGTCCTGATCTGGGAGGAAATAATTGAATCTTAGAAAAAGAAATGGCAGCAGGTCAGGCATGCAGAGCTGTTTTGGCAGACTCAGGTGGATTGGATGATTTTGTTTGTATTTCTGAAATTTCTGGAAATTTTAGCTCGGTCTTAACCGAAAACAATTTATAACGGAATAATAGTAAAATGTACCATGAATTTGAGGAAGTTAAGCAAGAAAATAGTGAACTAAAGGGGAGTAACTTGACTATCTATTGTTGAAAAATTATCTCAAACCATTCTAAGACATGTGATTAGATTTTGAGTTTAACTTTGAATTCTAAAATCAAACTCGAATCAAAACTGACCAAAACTTCATCAAACTATATTATAACAGTCCTACTTGTGAAATTCACCCCAAAATATAGGATAAAAGCAAGGAAGTTCATATGAATACTAAGCTGCAAAACTTTAGGAAATTCATCAACTAGTGAACTTTGATTTCTAAAAGATCCTTAGGACCTAGACTCCCACTTTCATAAGAAAAGGTAAGTTGTAGCTACCACTTAATCACCTTAACTCGCTATACTTTGATAGAATATAGAATTTTTGGACTTAAAGGATTCAAGTTACCTAAATTATGGAACTAGGAATTATTAGAACAAGATAAATACTAAGTTTTTCTCCAAAACTCTATGTATGCATTTAAATATCTTGGATCATATATATAGGCTATATGGCTATGAGGAATTGATTATTACATCGACTCGTTGTGAGAAAAATAGAACTTAAGGGACGAAAACGCCAGGTTTATAATGCTACCTTAGGAGAATAATTTGTTTTTATTGAATATAACGCGCAGATAGATTGTAAATTCAAGTAGTTGAACTTTTACATACTTTGGGAAGTAGTCGTTACGACACTTAAAATTTCGAAAGGAAAAACACACTAAGATCAAATTCCTTTGGTTAAGATTTCGTTGTAAACATGAACGATTAGTGACGTGCGCGGGGTATACATATAATATTAAGCTCATCCCAATCAAGTTTTACATTTATAAATTCCTAAATACCCCACACGCGATTTATCGCAAGTATACGAATCGTGAGCGAGTATAGGGTATTAAGGGTCGATCCCACAGGGAAGAATGCAATTACCGATGTTTTCAAACTCCTTTATTATTTAGACTACCACAAATGTAAAATTTAAGAAAATAACACTAGAAAGCTCCTAGAGATATGGAATTCCTTACTACTCTTGCAAATGAGATTATCGGTTAAGTGAATGCTATTATCTTGATTAGTTATGGCGTAATTTCCTAATGTATGTGAAACCTACTTTCGTAGTGAATCAACTATACTTGTAATTAAGCCATACCTACTCTCGTGGTTATGAAATTAACTACAAGTTCATTTCTTCTATGAAATTACATGAAACAAGTCACTTAAGCCGCATAGGTGTACCTCTACTTTCGTGAGTGTACTCCCTAGGCTTATCACTTCTTTGAACTAGTGTTAAATTCCAATTTTCATTGCAAACTTAACACCTTAAGATTATCATAATTAATGGCCAGTTAATCATGATTAGATAACCAAAAGTGATAAATAGCTTGCTCAAAATAATATGACCAAATAACCAAATAAACATCATTAACAAAATATAGCAAGTTCAACCATAACTCTAGGCATAAACTTTAACTAAACATAATAAAAACACAAAGCCAACTTGTATTATAATTAAACATGAAATCCAATACAAGAGAGAAAGTAGTAGAAAAGATATCACCCTTGTCACATGAGATCAACCTCTTCATCTTTGCTCCTCCAATCTTCATCCAAATCTAACTACAAATACAAGATGGATAAACTACTCTACCTATACTATACTAATGAACCAAGGAAACTCTAGTGAAAACTACATTTCTGGTGAGTTTCTCTAGCCTTCTCCCCAGTTCTGCATGTCCTGGTTGCTCCCTATATAAACTGCTCCAAAAGCTCCTTTTCCATTGGTCCAAATTTGCTGCATTTGATTTCCAAATCTGAAATTGTTAAGATAGTCAATAGCCATTGTTTTTGACTTGAAAATATGCCAACTTTCTTGCCCTTTTGTCTTCTAAAGCATGTGCACCGAATTCTCTTGCAGATTGTAGCTGGAAAGTAGTCAGAGCACAAGAGAATTGACTGAGCAAAATTGCAGAATTGCGGCCGGAAAACGCGCCTACACAAAACGCGGTTACAAGTCACGTTTTGTGTACTCGCGTATTCACTTTGTCCTTACTTCAGCTGCGATTTTCTCTATCATAAAGGCTGAACTGAATTTTTTGTAAAACACCAAAGTTGTAGCCCTTTGAGTTAACTTTCCAATGCTTCAAGAATCATCCAAATCTGAGCTTTGTAGCCTGAGATATGATCGAAATACTAAACACTGGTCAGAGCTCTGTTTTCCACTTTGGACAGCTGAGTTGAATTTCGGTATTTCAACTTTTGGACTATGAAAACGGCTGAACTGGACTTTGATGTCTTCATACCAAATGTAGATATATCTCTTAGCTTCAAAATGGTACCAAGATCACCTTGATCCGATCTGTGTAGCTCCAGATATAGTCAAAATACAAAAACGTGTCAGAGTTGTCAAAACCTGACTTTTCTTGATTCAAATTGCATTTTTCCTTTTTACACTTCATATTTTATTTTCACCACTTTAATCCATCTTCAATCATCCAAATATCTTCTCAATGCACTTCATTTGATGATTGAATCATTAAACCTACAAAATATGAAGTTTTTACCATAAAAATCCATAAAATGCAATGTTTAGCCATTTTAACATAAAATGTAGTTTTTTACCAAAACCTTAGTTATTTTAGTTATTAAACTAAATAATCAAACCAAAATTAACTAATAAAACACACAAAAAATACGTAAAATAAACTCTTATCAAATACCCCCACACTTGAACTATTGCTTGTCCTCAAGCAATAAAAATACAAACCAACAATGATCCAAAATTTGAAAATAAACATATGTAGCATTTCAACTTCATTTCCTCAAAACAAAGTAAATAACCATTATGCAATTATTCAATTAAGTTCAAGTACTCATAATATCAAGTAAAGGAGAGCCAATTATACCGTAATTATAACAAGTTTAATTCAATTTCTCATTCTTACTTAATTTCATACGCAAGTAACTCATATGGTCAATAATAATGCTTCCTAAACTCATGATCATCTCTTTATCCTACTTAAAAGGATATTTATTTATATAACGTAGCTAAATATTACTTAAGTTGTGAAAGTGTCTTTTGACGCGAGAATCGACATGTTTAGATGAAGATCACCGGTTACTCAACACTTCACATACTCAAGTTGCTTGGCATACTCTTAATTCAAGTACCGTTTTACGCGAAAGTCGACATTTGTAGATGAAGACTCCCGGTTACTAAGTACAAGAATCATTGGAGTAGAATAAATCTTTTTTTCTTTTTTCTTTTTTTTTTCTTTCCACTTTTTTTTTCTTTTTACAGCATAGATAATAATAAATTCCTCAAAAGAATAATCATGAGAAGAGTATTGCACTTATTGACCATATTTATCACTTAACTTATAAAATTCAATAAAGAAAAGAAATTTCATCAAATATGCAAAAAAAATATAGGTATAATTTTCTCCACTTTACACGATATACTTTCCTACAAATGCAAAAATTATAATCACATAATAGTCATTTCCAAGTTAAATGAGAAAAGAAGTTTCCAAATCACATATATTTATCTCAAATGTAGGAGGAGTTTGAACTACTAATGGTGTGGAACTTGTTACCCCTTGGATAAAATTGAAAAAATTTAAATATTTTTGGGGCAAGTTTGCAATTTTGGACAAGATTTTAGAAAAATTTTGAATTTTAACACAAGTCCAATATTTGCAACTAATAAGTCAATCACATACAATGTATATAATCTCAATTCTTCCCCCCACACTTAACATACACATTGTCCTCAATGTGTAAGAAGGAAAATCAAGATAAAAAAAAATAATACTCCCCTATTGTTGTGATTGAATATGAAGCTTCAAGGTATGTTGTTCGCTTGTCTTCATCGCTTCATGAGTTCCATTTGGTAACCATTAGTGATATAACCTAAAAATGGAAAATGAGAAACAAAAGTGATAACAAAGGCTTAATAAACATATAACGGCGATCCGTAATTCCTAAGCCTTTGCGGTGGTGATGTACCTATAGAAAATACACAATAAGCAACTCAAGGTACAAGAAAATATATATGAGGAAAAGAAGAAAAAAGAGAATCAAGGAATCTGCATTTTTTTTTTCGAAAACGCGACTCATCAAAACGCGCCACCAAGCCGCGTTTTGTGAAGTCGCGTTTCTTCACATATCTTGCAGGATCTAAAACGCGACTGTGTTATAAAACGCGACTTATAGTCGCGTATTTAAAGTCGCGTTTTCAATTTTTGATCAGGCTGTAAAACGCGACTTGGTAGAAAACGCGACTTTCTGTCGCGTTTTGAAGGCGCGTTTTCTTCAGTATAGGCGCAGAATCGAAAACGCGATTATGGAAAACGCGATTCTAAGGCGCGTTTTCAGCCCAAATGCGTTTTCTTCCGCGAAATTTTTGCAGAAAGCCAATTTTGAAAAATTACAAATGATACCCCAATCACTCAAAATGCATCATAAATCATTTGTTTGTAAAATTTATCAATGTGCACACATGTAAAACATTAAAAACATGCATTTTAGCCCCTTTTAATGGATCAAAAACAACAATTACTCAAATCGAGGGGTTGAGTTCCTTGATCAAATTTCGCATTTTTCACCTTATTTGGTCACTTTTGCTTCCATTTCCAATTCCTACAAATGAAAAATAACAAAATAACTCAAACACATACTTTAAACATAAAATCACACCAAAATAACATAAATAGCCAAAACATTGGGTTGCCTCCCAATAAGCGCTTTTATTTATAGTCGTTGGCTCGACTATTGAACCTCATTTTTCAAGGAGGCTTAGTTAACGAATAATCCACCATTTTTGGTCGTGGTGGATCATTAAATGGTGACTTTATAGCAAAAGTCACATGATCTAATGATGTGAGAAATGAAAGTGACTTACATATTCCAAGTGTTTCATAAATATTACCTTGAATATGCACCACTTGAGAACTTACCAAATGAAATGCCATGAGAGTATCTTGGGCAGCAATACCCTTAGAACCTATACTTTCAATGCACTCCTCAGGAGGGGTGAAAAATGAGTCATTAAAACTCACCTCTTGAGGCTCAAAATTAGTTCCAAAGATATTATCATGTGAAATGGACATTTGCTCACTGAAACACAATTGAGATTCATCATTTTCATCAAAATGTAACCCATTTTCACATACAACATTCCCACCATTCATGCTAGGATCATTTTGCAAATTATTAGAAGAAATAACTTCACACAATACATGTAATTGATCTTGTATTCTACCAAAGTGAGAAGCCAATTCATCTATCCTTTCCTCAATCCTATCAAAACGGTCGGAAGTCACATTAGCTAATTTTTCTATAGCTAACTCCCAAGATGGCTTAGAATCATTAGCTACCATTTCAATTGCCAACTCCCAAGATGGTTTGGATTCATATTGGACACATTCAGGTTGGTAATTATAAAAATATGAAGAATCACTATAAGTACCATGATTATCCCAACCATAAGCATTAGCACTATATCGATGAAAACAAGGATTGTAATGCTCTAATTCATCATAATAATCCATATTTTGTGCTTGCATACATGTGTTAGTAGCATGATAATCTCCACACAAGTCACAAATCACATGATAAGAATTAAAAGCATTAACATTCCTTCTCTGCTCAATTTCATGCATTATGGTGTCCATTTGAACTTGTAACTTAATTACATCAAATTTTGCCTTTAAGCACCTTAAACCATCTTCAAAATACATACATTCAGTAAATTCTTGGCTACCTCTGTTGAAGGAGCCTTGCACTTGGTAACCATCCATTACCAATCTTCCACTTCTCAAGCATTGTCCTCCAAATTGACCTACCCTTCTCATTACCTAAAATTGCTTTTAAACAACTTAAGAGCAAAATTAGTAAGAAGAATAGGTGATAAAACACATACACACAGAAAATACTAAAATGACAGAAAATAACATTCACACAATAACTAATAAAATGTCTAAACTAATAAAGTTACTCTTCACACCGATATTGCCAAATCTTCCCCGGCAACGGCGCCAAAAACTTGACGTGCGCGGGGTATACATATAATATTAATCTCATCCCAATCAAGTTTTACATTTATAAATTCCTAAATACCCCACACGCGATTTATCGCAAGTATACGAATCGTGAGCGAGTATAGGGTATTAAGGGTCGATCCCACAGGGAAGAATGCAATTACCGATGTTTTCAAACTCCTTTATTATTTAGACTACCACAAATGTAAAATTTAAGAAAATAACACTAGAAAGCTCCTAGAGATATGGAATTCCTTACTACTCTTGCAAATGAGATTATCGGTTAAGTGAATGCTATTATCTTGATTAGTTATGGCGTAATTTCCTAATGTATGTGAAACCTACTTTCGTAGTGAATCAACTATACTTGTAATTAAGCCATACCTACTCTCGTGGTTATGAAATTAACTACAAGTTCATTTCTTCTATGAAATTACATGAAACAAGTCACTTAAGCCGCATAGGTGTACCTCTACTTTCGTGAGTGTACTCCCTAGGCTTATCACTTCTTTGAACTAGTGTTAAATTCCAATTTTCATTGCAAACTTAACACCTTAAGATTATCATAATTAATGGCCAGTTAATCATGATTAGATAACCAAAAGTGATAAATAGCTTGCTCAAAATAATATGACCAAATAACCAAATAAACATCATTAACAAAATATAGCAAGTTCAACCATAACTCTAGGCATAAACTTTAACTAAACATAATAAAAACACAAAGCCAACTTGTATTATAATTAAACATGAAATCCAATACAAGAGAGAAAGTAGTAGAAAAGATATCACCCTTGTCACATGAGATCAACCTCTTCATCTTTGCTCCTCCAATCTTCATCCAAATCTAACTACAAATACAAGATGGATAAACTACTCTACCTATACTATACTAATGAACCAAGGAAACTCTAGTGAAAACTACATTTCTGGTGAGTTTCTCTAGCCTTCTCCCCAGTTCTGCATGTCCTGGTTGCTCCCTATATAAACTGCTCCAAAAGCTCCTTTTCCATTGGTCCAAATTTGCTGCATTTGATTTCCAAATCTGAAATTGTTAAGATAGTCAATAGCCATTGTTTTTGACTTGAAAATATGCCAACTTTCTTGCCCTTTTGTCTTCTAAAGCATGTGCACCGAATTCTCTTGCAGATTGTAGCTGGAAAGTAGTCAGAGCACAAGAGAATTGACTGAGCAAAATTGCAGAATTGCGGCCGGAAAACGCGCCTACACAAAACGCGGTTACAAGTCACGTTTTGTGTACTCGCGTATTCACTTTGTCCTTACTTCAGCTGCGATTTTCTCTATCATAAAGGCTGAACTGAATTTTTTGTAAAACACCAAAGTTGTAGCCCTTTGAGTTAACTTTCCAATGCTTCAAGAATCATCCAAATCTGAGCTTTGTAGCCTGAGATATGATCGAAATACTAAACACTGGTCAGAGCTCTGTTTTCCACTTTGGACAGCTGAGTTGAATTTCGGTATTTCAACTTTTGGACTATGAAAACGGCTGAACTGGACTTTGATGTTTTCATACCAAATGTAGATATATCTCTTAGCTTCAAAATGGTACCAAGATCACCTTGATCCGATCTGTGTAGCTCCAGATATAGTCAAAATACAAAAACATGTCAGAGTTGTCAAAACCTGACTTTTCTTGATTCAAATTGCATTTTTCCTTTTTACACTTCATATTTTATTTTCACCACTTTAATCCATCTTCAATCATCCAAATATCTTCTCAATGCACTTCATTTGATGATTGAATCATTAAACCTACAAAATATGAAGTTTTTACCATAAAAATCCATAAAATGCAATGTTTAGCCATTTTAACATAAAATGTAGTTTTTTACCAAAACCTTAGTTATTTTAGTTATTAAACTAAATAATCAAACCAAAATTAACTAATAAAACACACAAAAAATACGTAAAATAAACTCTTATCAATTAGACGAAGTGATGGAAGATAAATTACGGAAAGAATACCAAGGACCTTTACGATTAAAAGTATGAAATTTCGAGGACGAAATTTTCTTAAGGGGGGAAGGATGTGAGAACCCTGAAAAAATATATATATAAATATCATCTTGTATTTCGTTTGCATTTATTTTAGTTGCTTACCTTGAGATTTGAAATATTTCATATGATGATCAAGTGGCTAGTTAAACGCCTAATTGAATTCTTATCAAAATTTAGAAATTTAAAAGCATCCTGATTTAATTAAGAATAACGGTGTAAGGGGAATGGAGTATCTATAAGTCATAATTAATATGGGATTGAGAAAGTTCATTAGATTGAATGAGTATACAAATTAATTTTGAAGACAGGTATGTTTTATGGTTTGAAATGATTAAGATAATAAGTTGATAAAAAAGGGATAAATGAATATTATGAATATTAAATTTATATATAAGGCCGAACTTGATTTTAATGGTTTTAATAATAAAGGAAGTATGATAAGTGATCACTTACAAGTTATTAATTTGCTCCAGAAGTAGGCTATCCTATTTAAATGTCCCGTTTCTTCAGGAGAATGAATTTTGTCTTTGAATAAATATGTAAAAACAATTTTAAAATCACTAACACGTTAAATGTGCAAATATTGAGTATTCTCGAATTGGACTACGCGAATATATTTTACTCTATGTACTAAACTTATTAGTTTTACTACTTTAAATTCATATTTCAATGGTAAACTATTCCTTTGACCTAGCAATTAATCTCTCTGAACTCTAGTATTGTAATTAATCGTTTTGAATTAAAGTATAAAGATAATGTTTATGTAATAAATAATATAATTGTAACCAATATTGAACTGTTCAGTTTTGTTACACTATAATTCTTGAGCGATATTAAGTTTACTCTCTAAAAATAAATTCCTTAATTTGCAATAGCTAACTTTATTACGAATAAGATTAAGGGTATACAGAAACCTTAGTATTAAGATGCAATCGATAAATTTTGGACAAGAACGATATAAGTATCCTAGATATACTTAGGACGTAAGACTTACGATAATTAAGGTCTTGTAGGACTAGTGTATAATTCGACGTTTAAATCACACTTGGGGATAATTTTTGGACTTTAGTTACAGCCAAGGACTTAAGGGGTATTAGGAGGAGATGTGAAAAGACCAAAATACCCTTCACAATTCCACAAAATCACCACACATCCATAACATTTCCATGCAACACCAAACAACTCCTTGGACAGCAGCATAGCACCGCACCATCCGACCAATCAAAAACATTCAACCATCTCAACACTCAACCTCTCCTCAAAACCACGGCACTAACTCCCTCCCTTTTCATTCCTATACCGCAAACCACTGCACTTCATCCTCGTCGTGAGGCATCCGAGAGCAAGGGAGGGAACTCGAGCTGCAATCTTCTTTCTATTCTGGTTCCGTCCGTGAGCTGGAGTAAAGGCAGGGAGAAACTGTGAGCCAACTCCCTTCTGCATTCTCCAAAACAACCAGTTGCCATCCAGCTTCCACCTCTACCAGTTGAAACCACCGACAACCACAACCACAGCCACACCAATCGCAACCAGAACCAGGCCTGTGAGCAAGGCCGAGAGAGGGAAAAACTTCAGCTTCCTTGACGTACGAGTGAACCTTGAGTGAGGTAAATTTTCTGGAATGAAAATAGTTTATCAGAGGTAGATTAAGCTAGTAGTGGTCTTGCCTGTGTTAATTTGCGCCATCGGATGTTGAAATCAAAGCTGAGGAAAATTCTGTTTCGGCTAGATGGTTCTGCCGAGGAGCTGATTGGGAAATGTAGTTATTTCTGACTTCCTGTGATAATCTGAGCTCAACTAAATGTTTAACCAACTTAAAACAAGAAGGTTATGACATCTAGGAACATGCATGTGAGTTTAGGCGGTCAGATTTATAATTAAGAAAAGAAGAAAATTTCTGTGCGCTAGTTATGTTTCTGCCGAGAAGCCGAGCTGATAGTGCAGCTTTATTTCTGTTTTCGGGGACAATCTGAGCACCTAAGTGTACTTAACTGAATGAAAACTTGAAGTCTAATACCATGCATGTTGATTTGTGCATTCGGATGATGTGGTATAGTATACAAAAATTCTGTTTTGGGGCTAAACATTCTGCCGAGTAGCTATTTTAGAAATGTAGCATTAATTCTGATTTCCTGCGACAATTTGAGTTTGATTTAGTGTTTAACTAATTAATTACAATAAGGATAAGTCAGCTAGGGACATGCATGTTGATGTTAGGCACTCGAATGGGAATTTTTTAAGAACAGAATTTCTGTTGTGCGCAAGAAATTTAGACTTGCCGTGAGCTTAAACCAGAAACGCAGCTGTAATTTTGGTTAATTGATACACCAGAGCTTGCGAATAGGATTACCTCCCTAATAAGAAGGTAATTAAGTCTTGCATGAGGCTAAGTAGCTCGGCTAACCAAGGAAATAAAATAAGAACAGAAAATCTATGCATGCAACTTCATCCATGACTAATTGAACAGAATTTCTGGTTTTCTTGGATGATTAGGGCTGTGTTTGAATCCGATTTTGAACTAGAAATATTGATTAGCAAGTTAAATATTTGCATGTTAATTTTAAGCACCTAATACCATGAATTAACCGAGGGAAACGTTGGATTTATGACCAATCTAATCGCTGGAAATCTATTGAGTTGGCCGAGAGTTTGTCTTAGTAATGTAGCTTCATTTGATTCAATTTCATTGTTTTGAGTTTGCAACCACGAATAACTAGCTAATAACATGATAATTGAACTTTGCATGTGGTTAATTGGTGGGTTTAGATCAGAAAAATAAAACGAAACTGAATCTGCTACATGCATGTTTCATCCGAGACTTGTTGGAAAATTCTGGAATTTTTGGATGACTTTTGTCGTTAACCGAATGTAATTTCTGAGCTTATAACTGCAATTAACTAGTTATTAACTAGATAACTAAGCTCTGTATGAAATTGATTGGGTTGGTTTTAAACAGAAAATAAAAATAAAAGGGGAGTTGTTACATGTATGTTCGACCAAGGCCATGCTAAACAGAATTTCTGGATTTGTTTTAAACAAGTATAATTGTTGTTTGAATCTGGTTTTGATATGGAAACCTTTACTAGCTAGCTAAGTGTTTGCATGTCCTAATGGAGTACTTAAAACTCTGTTTTAACCAAGGAAAAACTGGACTTAAAAACATACAATTGCTGGAAAATTCTTATGAACTACCGTGAGTTTAAACCTGGAAATTTCAAGAATTATAACAGTTGTTTAAACTTAATTTCGAGTTGGAAATGTTAACGGACTAGCCAAGTAATTGCATGATGAAGTTGAGAGTATAATGGCATGTCTTAGCCAAAGAAATATTGAATTCATGAACAACCTACTGCTGGAAATTTGAATGACTAAAAGATTGACCCAAATGTTGGAAAATAAATGCTGGAAATTTGTTTTGTGGTATCCGAAGGTTGAATTGGAGTTTTAGCTCGGTTGTGAAATTATTCCTTGAAACACAATGATTGGAAATGCCTGGAATATGTTGTTTTAAACTTTTATAAGACATGCAGAGGTGAAACACTCGAATTGTGGGTGAATTGCCAATTGATGGTTGTCATATATAGCTGATGACAGATTAGTATATATATGAATTCTTGGCTGAACCATTTGCTGGAATTAAGTGTTATTTGCCTTGGTATATACTGGTATGAATGTCATATTTAAATGTACGGATGGTTTGAATAAAAGTCCTATGGTTTTAAAAGAGAAAAAGGAGTTTTTCACAAGTGAACAAGAATTTCCAGATTTCCGGATTTCACTGACCAGTCTAGGCAAAATGCTTATATCTTGGTGTAGGAAAATCCGGTTAAGGCGCCGTCAGTGGCATTTGAAACTATAATCATAGGCCTTTATTCTGTAGAAATTTCGTATTTTTCCTCCATGTGTACTGCTGTCTGTGAATCCTCAAAGTGGACTGTTTTGTATGAATGTCCTGTTTCTTCGTGAAACTGAACTTGGAATTGGATTGAGATTTCAGCTTACATGTGGTTTAAATTCTTGATTGAATTGTGGTTGGAAGTAATTGGTGTTGTCAAGGGCTAATGATTGATGAAGCCCTTGGCCATTTGAATGATTTTATAAGTACTACAGGGTGATGAAAGTTAATTGCTGGAATGTCTTGGAGGCTTTACTTTTATTTTTATTTGCTTATGATGGGCTTGCTGAAACCAAGTGCTAATGATTGATGAAGCCTTGGTTGATCATTTTATTTTATTCAGAAATGCACTTGTTGAAATCTAGGGCTAATGATTGACGAAACTCTAGTAATTTGCTATGTGATTATTTGCCATATTTTAATCCATATTATGACTTCGAAACGGAATCGGAGCTGTGGAAGTTGTATCGACCTTGCGAACTTGAGTAGCTGTGATCAAAATTAACCAAAAATATTTTCCAGCTAGTAGTATATTATAAAACTCCATATCTAGTGTTTTGCCTAAAACTTTCCAACTCGATAATTCTCTTTAGCTCAATCTAGCCTTGATAGCTATAGTAATTAAGTTCTATAGCTTTTGAAAACTCTGAGCCTTATTTTAATTCCTTTTCTTTCCTTAAGCTTTGCACTAGGATAGTTAACTATAGGAAAAATTCCAAGATACGAGTCCTACTAATCTTAGTGAAAAGCTTGGAAAACTTGCTCGGCAAGAAACCCTATTTTAGGAAAAATAGTTTTCAAGGATAGTTTTTGCAAAAAGCCGTAACTTTAAAGAAATGTTCAAGTAACTTCCTAACATGGATATTAAGAGGTTTGTCGACTTATTTCAAGAAAAATAATATTAGTTACCCTTTTATAAGGATAAGTATCTTAAGGAAAACTATAATAAACATTTCTTCTACTTTTGTCAAGTTTTAACCTAAGGGACTCTTGATTCTTCTAAGGAAAAGTAGACTAGTAGTATATTAAATATACCTCGATGTCTATAAGCTTAAAAGCTGAGTAGAAACTTATAGTTTCAAAATTTGGTTTTTAGGATTTTGCGAGGACGCGGAATTCGATTTCCAACTTGACATCTGAACTTCACTCTTGGTGAGTGTCCCTGCCTGTTCTTTCCTACTTGAATTAAGTGCTTTCTTGACTCGATATGTGATAGATTGCAAAATGAGTTTTGATCCATCGAAGTGAGCAGTGTGTACCTTATCGCACTGGCCGTTCGAGTGGTGACTTGTGTGAATCATTTTCTCCTGAATCTTTAAATCTAAATGTAGTTACGTCGTTGGGTGAATCCCTCGGCACCTGAATCAACTACAATAATGACTGAATCCAAATGTAGTTACGTCGTTGGGTGAATCCCTCAATACCTGAATCGAACTACAATAAAGTCGTTAGGTGAATCCTTCGACAAATTTTATTACGGGTATATCTCGAGTATACTGCGTCGGTAGACGAAGTGCGGGCCCGAAGCGGAGGTATGAACGGTGACGGGTTAGGATTAAAATGAGTGGATCTACATGGACTATAAGTAGTGAGAGTTGACGGAGGGTCAACTACGATGAATGGTGATCAAGCGAGGAAAATGGCTCCTGAGAGCCCCTGTATCCTACCCTGTGCTGTTATACGCTTTCCTAATTGTTCAATTTGTTTAAATTATTACTCGCTGTTTGATTTAAGTGACTGCATGTTTTGGGGCACCACTGAGGTTTAGCTCACCCCACGTTTATTGTTTTTCCTTAACAGGTTCTGGAAACTGAAAGCTGGACACTTACTTATGTTTTCCTTTTGGGTTGTACTTGAACCCTATGACTTATTCTGTGGGCTGTAATGTGTTATTTGGGATGATGTATTTTCCTTTGTGGATTGCCACTTGAAGCTGGAAAATGTGTAAACCCTAATTTGATTACTTGGCTTGTAAGTTTGTATTATGGATTTATGTACTTATCTACCTGGTTTGGTACGACTTTATAAGTTGGTACGTAGCACGTAGAACGTTTAAGAGCCTCGACTGGTTATTTTTATCACTGCTATCTCTGAAGTTAATGTAGATTTAAGGATGATCCTATTTGGGAAAAGTTGTCTTGTAATAGATTAGGTTATTTTTCGGAAGGATTCGGGTTAGTGTGCGTGCGTGAGTCCTGGCGAGAGTTGGGCAGACGGCCCGCCAACCCTCTGGTTCGCCTTAGGGGGAAGTGGGGTCGCCACAACTAGTAGCCAAAAAACTTGGTAAAAAACTAGGGTGCCAAACAGGCCCGTGATTTGTGATACGACGAGACTGTTTGGTGTTGATCTTTAAGTGGACAAACGTAATCTGCCCATAACATGCACGCACGGCTAAGGGAAAAAGAATAAAATTTAGGATAATTTATACTTTACCCTTCCATGATTTAGATAGTTTCAAATATTTTTTCTATGATTTCAAAAGTTATACTTAATTCTCTCATAATTTGAATTAAAAAATTAAAGCAACAGAGATTTTCCTCTATTACAAAAGCAAGCAATTGAAATGTAACTATTACCCACATTTAGAAACTAAATGACTGAAATATCCAACATATATAAATGAACTATACATCACATGTTAGCCCCTTATAATTTAGCGCTTCTCCTCATAATTCTTTTATAAATTTTAGAATCTATATATAACCTCATGTGATTAACAAATAGTTTCCATCTTGACAACAGGGTATATTTAATATTTTAGTTGCCCAAGATGAAAATTTTAGAACCTTGCTTGTGTTGCTGTCACAAGTTATTATCCATCTTCAAAGCTTCTTCTCTTCCCTCTTCTCTTCTTCCGAAAACTTGCTCACCCTCTCCCTCAAACTAAACTTTGTGTTTATCAATTTGCCAGAGAAAGAAAAATAATTTAGTTTTGTGTGTAGGGTATATATAAACCTCATATTAGTAGTATTGTTTCAATACTCAATAAAAAAAAAAGGTAATGTCGTAATTGTAAGTTGGTAACATCTTATGAATGGCTTGATTGATATTTGACTGATAATCAAATACAAATGATATTAAATGTATTTTAAATCTTACCATGGGAAATGTCGTAATTAGCAATGAAAATAGGCTTGATTGATGAATTATTAATGATATCAATTGTATTTAAAATCTTATCATAGGATTTGACCTAAATGAAATGATTGTATTATCCTAATTCTTAGTTGGTAATGTCATGTAAATAGGCTTGATTGATAATAAAATATTAATGATACTAAGCATAATTAGAATCTTACCATGGGAATTAAAGGAAATGGATTGACTATATTCATTGAATCTTATGACTAGTGTTTAGTGGTATGACTAGATTCATTTGCCTAAATACTATGGCAAGGGAATGATTTTTAGATATATTACAGATTTAGCACCCTCTCTTGGTCCAAATTTGGGTCTTGGAGGTGTTCCCACTTTCTTGATTATTGGTGAAAGAAAAAATTAAGGGGATTGTGCTCCCACTCTTGGAGGTTATTGATGTTCTTGAGCAGCTAGGTTACCCAATTTCGTTGGTGCTTTTGCGTTGCATTCTTGCGGATAGCAAGGCAAAGCCAAGGTCATTAGCATTGATTAACAATCAAACATACCAAGTGTTTGGTCGACCCTCAGAGGCAATCTCAGCAATAAGGGACAATTTACCTTAATTTTGGTGAAATTTTAGATAAATAGAGAAGCATAATTACAAAAGATTTGGCTGTTGACTACAAAACCCATGCTATTTATGTGAAATATTTAGGAATTTTATAGGGTTTACCTTCACTAAAATACTGCTAAAGTACTATATATCTGTGAGCTAAAAAAGTATTCATCAAATAACTAATGAAGTTAATGCCAAGCACTTTGTACTTCATACATCATGAGCTCCAAAACAATAAGACACAATAAAGTAGAATTGCAAGGAACTTTTTATTTCCCAAAAGTCTTGCTATTGCATTTACCAGAACCATTGACGCATATGTCTTTCTCTTCCTCAACCCTGTGTTTGTCCCAATTATTGTTGCAGCATTATTAAAAGAAAAGAAAATAGCTCTAGTCATAGTCTATACTAGAAACTTTTCTTGAGCTAGCACCAGAAGTTGGAACATCAAATTCAATCATAATGATTACAGAACACATCTTTGCTGACAACTTATCAAACTTGATTTTTTTTTTTTATTGAGGGTGGTAGTTCTTAATGTATGGGGCCTTCACAAACACTATGGCTGTTAGCCTTGATGAAGTCAAATTCTTTGGTCCATCCAGCCATCAAGAGATATTTTGAGTTTAAAGATTTCATAAAATGAAATGAAATAAATAAAATAATTTGCCTCTATACTGGATGAATTGCTTCTTGAACAAGAACGAGACTATTTGTTTAAATCTTTTTTATTTCTCTGACCTTGCTCATAAAAGCAATTACTTGATAAACCTTATAAACATCGTATTGCACTGAATCATTTTCTCTACTATTTCGTGGCACCATACCGCAATACAGCTTTAATTGAATATTTGTTGTTTAAGTATGCAAAAAATATTTAGATTGCTTTTGCAACATAGCACTAGTTCCATCACACTTTTCTTGCACGATTTGATGGTTTTGACAACTATTTTTGCAAATATTCAAGACTTTGAGCAAATTCAATAGCATGAAGATGCAGTCTAAAATTCAGAGAGGAAGAAAGGGAAGGAGAGAAAATATTCATCATATGATAATTCAAGCTAATTATTGCACAAGTTGGTAAAATGGACAAAAGAACACGTTCAACCCAACAGCTCAAACAATTTATTCCAAGAAACACACAACTAAAATAAAATACAATCAAGAAAGTTTCCACACTTTAATTTATTTTATCTGAATTATTTGTTGTTATTCTTTTCATTTATTTGTAAACCACCAAAAAAGAATGCTCCAACCCCCCCCCCCCAAAAAAAAGGTAAAATAAACCCCTCCATTTTAATTAACCAAAGCACAATGTCTCCTAATTTCACCAGCCTTTCCTGTGAGAACTCCAACTTTACCCAATTTCACCATAGATGCAGCAAAGTCTCTGAAGAAAGTTGATCCATGACTAGTGGCTTGAAGTTTGACATAAGCCCTGGTCTGCCTATCATCAAGAAGAGCAGCATCAGATTGAAAAAGCCCTCTTCCTTTTGTTATTAGTGTGTAATAATCTTCATCAAAGGATTTAACGGTTCCAGGAGTCATTTCAACAAGTGTAGTGACATCTTCTGGCTTGCATTTCTTCTTTAGGAATGGAATGTACTTGGGATCCAAAGAAGGGTCTGTGTCACCTTTGCCGGTAAAGTTGTATAAACGGCTGCTGAAGACAAAGCAATGAGCATTTCCAATTGTATGTCCTCCTGTGAGGGGAAGAACATTAGTGATAGCATTGGCCATTAGGTAGCTCTAAAAAGCATTGTTTGTTATAAATATTAGAATATGAAGAAAGGAAAAATGGTTTTAAAATGTACTTACTCTATTCTAATTTTAAACTTTTGTTCCAATTCTTAATCTTGGACTTCTCTTAATTAAACTTAATGAAGCACTTTTTTGTTTAAGATTTTATTTTATAGAAAATCAACTTCTGAAATGTTAAGTCTAATAAGTATGTTAAGCAAAACTCTAAACTCAATTTGACGCATTTAGAAACCTTAATCAGAGTCACAAGTATGACATGTGTAAACATTGTTTAATCGTAAACATATTGCGTCGTGGAAGTACAAACATATTTTTTTAGAACAAATTGTTTAATTTCTAACACTAAATAGTAAAAGGGAATTGTTTAGGAAGTTTATAAACCATGCAAACTATTAGCCCCAAGATTAAATTACCTGACAGGACAGCCAGGTCCTTTGTATTCAAACCCTTGGCTGCAAATGATGCTTTGAGTTCAGTAATGTTAGCAAATGGAGGTGGAAGATTTGCCAAGGCCTCATTCATTAAAGAAACTCTTCCATCTCTTCGTCCCAAAGGCACAATCCAAAATGGTCCATTGAGCTGTAAACAAATACATTTACATATCATAATTCAAGAAAATTAATCACTTCCATGAAGTATGAAACACTTAATTTAGCAGAAGATAATGGATTTTTTTTTTTTTTTTTTTACCAATGAGACTGCATCTCGAGCGACCAAGGCTAAGATGTCTGCACAGGAAACTACACCCGGGCACTTCTTTTCCAGTGCAGATTTTATGGTGTCAATCACTTGGAATCCTCTCAAAGTTTGGTTAGGAATTGCATCTTTTTCGGATTTGCTCTTCCTAGTGGAATTCAGTAGCACAGAACCATCACACCCCTGCCATTAAATCAGTTGTTTTGCTTAGTAAGAGAACGTGCAGAATAAGGAAAATGTTGAGGCTTATTAAGCCAATTCTATTCGCACCTATCACAGAAATTGTTAAACTCTTATCTTTAAATTCTTTACATATTTTTTACATTTTCTATCCTAAAGCATATTTTTTAATGAAAACTATCATGACATGTACTCGTACTTTCAAAAAGCAAAAGTCCCATTTGGATGGCTAGTTTTGGGTTAAAAAAATTTATTTTTTTAAACATTCTTTTAACATATTTTTCAATAACTTTTTTATCCTACATACGTCATATCTCAAAAAAAAAAAAAAAGTGCTACAGTATTAATTTTTCATAAAAACTCTCGAAAAATGCAATTCAAAATTAAATCAACATAAACAATTGATTGCAAACAAACAATAGACAATGATGAAATTGCTAGTTCAATAGAGGGAGTAATAAACAAAGTATAATTTTTTTAAGACAAATAAATTTACATACTCGAACGAAACAATCATGGAAGTGCATTCTGAGAAAAGAAGCAGCAAGAGTTGGTGCTCGAGACATGAAGCCGGTCATCATGTGCTTGACTGTTGCCTCAGCACCGGGGCATGTCTTTTTATAGAAATCAAGTTTGAGGCCCTTTGCATTACAATGTTGAAATGCAATAGGAAGAAGTACAAGATGAAGCAGAAAAATTGCAACATTTCTTGGAAAAGCCATTTTCTTGCTGAAGAAAACTCAGATCAATCGTCTGTGTTATAGTATTTTCAGATGTGACATGGATAATGATTAAGATCAAGTATTTATACTTGAGTTTTGGCCTTTGAATTTTTCAGACAAGAGCTGTCATGAATGAATATAGTGACCAACTAGTGTTGTCAACTTGCTAAATTTTGATGGAAGGTTGACTTTTTATTGGATATATATTAAGAAAAAGAATCTATCTAGGTGTACTACATGTTTGCAACTACCTAAAAATCATAATAATAATAATACATGTAGTGCAACTTCTGCATAAAGTCCAGAATCAACAAATCGTTTCCCATTTTGGTAAATAGCGGTTGCAGATTAGATTCAGAAGCTCTTCTACCAATGAGCTTTAGAGGGAAAACTATTTATTCTTCATGTTTTTGAAGTATACATGTCGCCCGTGATCCATTTAACTGGAACAAAGGTCAAAAGTTTGTTGAGATATGAAAGAAAAGTTCCCTACAATCCGAATTTGATTAACGCAATATACTTGTGAGTAATTGATCTTATAAACTTGAGATACTACATTGGGCAATAGATTCTGTCCTTGCTGGAGACATATTGGAACCAAAATGTCAACCGTTGGCAGCATTTCTTGAAGAAGTTTTCAGTACATTGTGCTGTCTTAATCTGTGAACGCCAAAATATGCCACATAAACACTCACATTGAATAATAATGTCTGCAAGCAACAATAAAATGTGAAAAAGGGGCCACACTCTTTTATTCCCAAATCAAAAGGGGTATTAAGTTCTATTTCTTTACTTTTGGTAGGATAAAAACATATGTGGATGGATTATTACAATTAGTAATAGCATTATAGCAAGTATTCCAAGAAATACTAAGTCTATTTTTTCGATTGTTTCCGATCTATGGATAGAATACTACTGGCTGTTTTTTGGGGAAGGGCACGCATACACAAAAAAATTGTACATGGTACAAATTTTAATGCTAGAGATGCAAATCATTAATACATCAAATATATGTGCATTTAAGATGAAAGTGTGCGAATTTAACCCCTCCAATAATAATACTATTGTCCTTAACCATGGCTCCAGTTAACCAAGTTTCACTAGGATGAAGGAAGATTCCACCCTGGTGGATAACCTACAAACATTAAGGGTGACAAGTTACAAAAAGACTTCATCTTGGGTCTTGGCTGGCGAGGGTTGTAGATGCATGTCACTTTTTTAGCATGCAAAAACATGTTGCAGGTTAAGGGAATCTTTGATCAATATTAAAATCATACAGACGTGTAACTTGCAATAATCACTCTAATTATATATATATATATATATATATATATTCATATATTCATTACTATGGCATTACAGTCCTGACAGAGATAATGTACTTTCAAGGAATGAAAGTACAGTTTCAGGTAGGAGTACAAACCTAAACAGTTGTAGATTTGCTACAGCTTCTTTGTAGCAGAAGGTGCAAATGCCTGATCTCGTAAGGTATATTCCAACTGACTTTGCTGGTCTACAAAATTAAGGAGTTCCTTTTCTAACTAGTACAATTTCTATTAGAATTGCGTGTTCTTAAGGTAGCCAAGCTTCCTCCACCATGAATCATGAGACGGTAAAGAACTAAACGTCCAATTTATTACCAAATGGCATTTGGTATCTGGAGCCCAAAATGTTTATCAACTTTATTGAAGTATTTAAGATATCGATATTAAAATTTTTGTTCCTTAATTTATTGAAAGGAAGAGCAAAACTTGGACTAGTGCATGAACTAGTGAGTCACTATTTAGGGGTAAAAGATAAATCAAACTATTTGATATTAGAGTCGAGCACGTTCGAGTTTGATTCGCCAACTAGTTAAGCCAAAATTGAATAACGTTTTATATTCGATAAAAGTTCATTCAGACTCGATTCAACAATTAAACAAATCAAATTGAAACAAAATTTCAAACTCATTAAAATAATCATACAAACTTGAACACTAGGGTGTTTAGTTTGACTAAATTCGTTTACACCTATATCACTAATATAACATTGATTGATTCATTAATTTTCCTTTGGAAACCCTTCATGAGAGGGAATCGAATTGGAACCTAGGGATGACAATAGTACGGCCTTCCAACACCTTATGCTACATTTTTTTTTTTTTTTTGGATAAAGTGTATAAAATATTTTTTTTGTGAATTTATTATTTTTTTAATTTATTGGCCTAACCATCTTGTACCATTATGCACAACACTTCTGACGTACTTTTCAGTCCCTAATCAAGAAGCATCACAAAGCAGGCTTGCACTTGAGGGCTTAGCTCATGGTCATTTTTATTGGGTCCATGTCAAAGAGGTTTTAGTTTAGACAAAGGAATTACTTTGGGAAGGGACCGCGTCTGTGCACAGGCATGAAATCCACTACTTCAAGTTGTAGAACTAACCATTACAACAACCCAATAGAACTTATAGGGGCAGCCCAAAATCGTTTATTTACTTTGATAGAAGCATTTGTGATATCTATGTGAAACATTTTTTCCATTAAGAGAATAAAAGATTAAAAATTTGACTGGTATATATGTTTCTCTAGATCCAACTCAAGCTGATAAAGATATTACGCAATAATTGCAAGTATCCAAGTTCGACTCTCAAGTCTTCTTCTTTTTTCTATGTAAGATTTACGCCTTATTTTAATTACTTCTGATTGTGTAAAAGTTGATTTTAGGAAATCAAAATAAAAAAAAAAGCACAACAATAGATGCTTCTAATTTTCAACTTTTTTAAACTTAAAAAATCTAAAATCAGAATATGAAAAGTAATTGAGATTACACTAAAATAGTTTCGTCAAATTCAGAATCTAATTCGTATCTTCAAAAATCAATTAAGAACAAGGCGTTAGAGTCTCTCGAATTTATAAAAGAATTGTACATGGAAGTAGTGAGCTAGTTTCGCAATGCCTAATTGATCTTGGGTCGGAAAAGCCTTTAGGCTCCTCAAATGAAGCCCATAAGGATCATGGGTCAATAACTGGTATAAAGCAGGCTTTTGTGGACAGTGTTAATAGGCTAAGGTCAAAGAAGTATTTAAGGACTTTGAACCAATTTTCTGTACTGCCGAATAAGATTGAGCTTGAAGGTGAATTCCTCACTTAGAACTTGCTCTGCCCTTTTTTTTTTTTGTGTCTAGATCAATGTTCATCATAACAGTTGTCAGGCGTCCAATAGTAACTTTCTACCAATTTCAGCCCAATTTGATTTACTAATGTTTCAAATTGTTTCCAGTCTTCACAATGTTTCATTGTACGGTGAATCTCTCCAAAGGTCTAGTCCGCAACTAGAAGGAATCTGTTAACCACTTTGTTAAAAGCAGACACTTTTTATCAAATCCTCCATTTCGTTAAAGAAATGCATTTTGAGTAGTCACGGCTCTTAAGCTGCCTTCCCAATTCCCTTTCCCCCAAAAATCCTTGTTCCCACATCGGTGGTGATAAGTATGTGTGTGTAGGATTTAAGATCCTAGGGTTTACTTATAAGTCAGTAATTGCCTTTTGAATAAACTTATGGAGCTATCTTAGATTTTGGGTGTGTGTGTTTATTATCTATTGTTGAAAGTTAAAGAAATGCATTCATCTATCACTTTCTCTCGTTCCCCATTCCTCTTGTCAACAGAAATTGGATCAATTGATAAAAATGAATTACTTTTTTATAAATCATGAGGGCATATTCTCATTATTAATGTGAGAATTGTATTAGTATGGTTTTAAAGGAATATGCTGATCTACGGTGATAATCAGAATAACCCATCCAAACTTTTAATTATCAAAGAAAAAAAAATCTCTTGTTCTCTCCCCCCTCTCTCTCTCTCATTCTCTAGGGTATAATCTTGTTCTAAAGTACATTTTGCATGCCTCAAAATATTCGAGACTAAGTGAACGAAAAAAATTCAGAATGGCCATATATCATACAAATGGTCATACTCATGCCTACGACATGATTCATCATCATAAATTCCACTAATTAGCAATTGGCTAAATCATGACCTTCTGCAACCTTCTGCAATCAGATCAAATTTCTCATCAGCATGCCTCAGGCTGAGGCTGCTGTGTGACTCCTCTGTTGCCTTTAACTTGATTTCCCTTGACCTCATTTTGGCCAATCAAGAAAATAAGATCACATTCAACTACATTTGCAGCATGAGGGTCACAATTGTGATGGGAGGAAGTGAATTTTCCATTGACGTAGAGCCTCAGCAAACAGTTCTAAATATCAAACAGAAGATAGAGCACTTGCTCAGCATTCCAGTAGCCTCACAAACTCTAACCATCTGGGGTTGGGAATTGATCGATGGACTCGACATGGAAGATTATCCCATCATCAACGAATCCACCAAAATCCATTTGAACATCAACTCCATGCCAGCACTCATTGAAGAACACAGTAAAATCCAAATCACTGTAAAGTTCTCAGCAAGAAAGACTACCTTTGAGGTCGAAAAAACAGAAACTGTTCGAAGCCTGAAAGAGAAAATCCACATCATTGATGGCACCCCAATAAAGAGAATGGCATTGTACTTCTCAGGACAAGAAATGGATGAGGGATTTCGCTATCTAACCAATTATGGTATCTCAGATAAAGCAGAAATCATCGTCTTCCTGAAAAGCACATCTCGAATGATTGCTGATCCTCCTACAAGAAGGCTTAGTCTGGCAGTTCAGACCTCCTCTACATTGCTAAATGCAGCAACCATTCCTTTGGACATTAGCGATTCGAGTACTTTAACTGAGCTGAGACGGTTGCTCGTGACAAACAAAATACTTCCTCCAGATGACTATATTTTCATCCATAAACAGAGAATAATGCGCGAAAATTGTAGTCTGCGATGGCATGGAGTTGAAAATGGAGATTTTCTCTATGTTTTCAAAGGAACTGTTGGACCAGGTCGATTCTGATCTGGTTATTCTTCATTAGTGTCTCAAATTGTGGGATCTCTTCTGTTTTCCTTTGATCTACTGAAGCTATATGGTTAAGGTTGCATGAATACTTCAGACTGAGAGAAACTGAAAGACTGCATAAGGTTTAGATTTTGGTTCAAAAGAGATGTAGCACTAATTATTTTACTGCTGAATAATTATCTTGATATTACATCAGCAAATTCTTGAACCACATGAGATTGCTCTGTCTGGCTTCTGCAACTGTTTTAAGAATCACGAAACTCATAACTACATTCACAAGAATTTTAACAAATATGGCAACTTGTGGAAATCACCAGGCAGAACCCCCAAAAAAAAAAAATCCTGGACTCAGTAATGTAACTTCTTTACGTGAATTAAAGGCAATGTTACATTCTTAATTAGATTATGTAAGTGAATTAAGTCAAAAAAAAAAAAAAAACAGACGGGATCCCCTGTCCCTTATATCTGTCCATTTTTCCTGTAATCCTGTCCAATGCAAAACTACGTAGTTCCACTAATTAATACTGTTAATGTGGTACATAACATTGAATACATATTTAGAGGGTGTTAGGTAATTGGGTTTCAAATTCAATTTTATCATGGACAGCCTACTTTCTAAATCAACATGATTGAATGTAACTGCAACTCTGACAAACTCAAATATCTCGTCCTCAAATGCTTGCATAATCTCATCTGAATCATGTAGCTTGAAATTCCAAAAGTAGAAAACTATGGATACAATTAGGATATTATTGACAGCCTACTTTCTAAATCAACATATGATTGAATGTAACTGCAACTCTGACAAACTCAAAGATCTCGTCCTCAAATGCTTGCATAATCTCATCTGAATCATGTAGCTTGAAATTCCAAAAGTAGAAGACTATGGATACAATTAGGATATTAGAGCCTACTTTCTAAATCAATATGACTGAACGTAACTGCAACTCTGACAAACTCAAAGATCTCGTCCTCAAATGCTTGCATAATCTCATCTGAATCATGCAGCTTGAAATTCCAAAAGTAGAAGACTATGGATACAATTAGAATATTATTGAATTTAAAATCCATTTACCAAACACCCCCTAAATATGCATTCAATGTTATGTACCACATCAGCAGTATTAATAAGTGAAATTACGTAATTTTACATTGGATAAAAAAAATAAACAGATATAATGGACAGAGGATTCCGTCCGAAAAAAATGGTGAATTAAATCATTATTCCCTAAAAAAGCCATTAGCTTATGGGATTATGCTCAATGCTTGAGCTTGAGAAGCTTCTGGTCCAGTAGGTCCGTAAAACTCACTATGACAGACAGCATTATTAAACCAGACAAAACACTATTATTAAACAAAACAAAACAGCAAGCGGTGAAACCAAAGATGGATAAAAGACCTTAAACAATAAGATAAATAAGTCTTTTCCAGACCATACAAATGCATGCCAAACCCACGCAAAGGGTTTGATCAAAATATGCCAGATTTTATCAAGAATACAAATCGAATCTAATCACGTCTATCGATTATGTCTTCCCAATCATCCACGCTAACAATTCTACTCTCTCCCATATGCTAAAGCTTGACTAATCTCTTTGCAATTATGATTTTTCCTTTTTTTTCCTTTTCTTTTCTTCCGCTTTTTTTGGGATGGTTTCTTAAGTCAAGTAACTTCCTTGCAAGTATTATTAAAAAGAGGGAAAAAAAAGAAAACTAATAAATTTGCTTCCAAATTGTCCTTATTTACTCCCACAATAATTTTTTTTTAAGGAAAGAATGGGGTGAAACATGTAAATTTGGTAATCAGCTTATCATTTTCCAAAATAACTTCACTCAATCAAAATAAAACAAATTATTTGATGAACAAGGTTTTGACCCCAAAAAAAAATGAACGAGGAAATCTCCTTATTGACAGAAAAGGATAAGGTGACCCAAAAAAAAAAAAAAACAAAACCAAGAATTAAAATCAGCAATAAATAAATAAAAATAATAACACAGAGCAAAAATCTGTCTTAAAAGGACGGCCCCCCTTTACGCACACACTTTACCTAATCCTCAAATTCCTCAGCGTCTCACTCTCTGCCCTTCTCTTCTCCCTCAATCATACGTATAAAGGGTATGTGTTCTTGATTCAATAACTTTATTCATCCTGGTTTTTGTTGTATAAGCTTGTTTTCCAATTTGTATATTGTGGGTATGTTAATTACTCAACTTTTTTATTTTCTTTGGGCTTTCTTTTCCGAATTGAGCTCATATTATTAAATTCTGTTTTTTTTTTTGTGAATTTTTGTTATCCCTTTTTGTAGCTAGATCGTTGCTTGGTTTTCTGATTAGGAATTAAAGTTTTTGTCTTTTTATGATTATGGTGGAATTATACTAAGTTGATGGAATTGTCTTTTTTTTTTGGTTAAAGATTTATGAATAGTTTCAAATAGAATGGTAAATTAATTTTACATCTGGTATTTGAGAAAAAGAAGCTCAATTTATAAATCAATTAGGCATTTTTAGGTTTCCGTTTTGCTGAAACTTTGATTTGAAACTCTAGACCCACGAAATAGGGAGAAAAAAAAATAAAAGGATGAATCTTTAATAGTATTTGAGTTTCTTCTTGTTTTTTATAGAATGAATTAATATTGCAAGATGGGTATATTACCCTTGCAGCCCTGCTGTATGATAGACTTGTTTGTGATCAAGAACCTGAACAGCATGATCGAATTTAAGCAGTTATTTTGTAGGACAACTGATATTTAAGCTATTCTTGGTGGTTGTATTGCTCTGATTAAGAGGTTTGGAATCGCTTCATTCGTGTGCTTTCTGTTAGTTATTATTATTAGTAGGCAGATTTAGGCGTCAAAGCATGTGGTTTGCTAGGATAAGCTTTTTATTGTCGATATATGATCGGTTCAGTTAGTTGCAGGTGTAATGTGTTATAGTTTCTTATTTTAAACTTGGATTAGTTTGGTTATGGATTTGTATGCAACTTTTCTTGCTCTTATCGTGAGCTAAATTATTAACATAATTGAAGCAGTGATTTTGAAGTTTTCGACAATATAAAAGAATTTGACTTTGCTAATTCCTTTCTTCTTGCTGCCATAAGGGTGTCAGGAAACAACAATACATGTGATTTCTTTACGAGAATACACATACATACATATACAAATCCATATACATACATGTAGATATAGATACAAATGTGTATTTGTATATGTATATGTACATGTATATGTATATATAGAGATTGCTTCAATTTTGATTGCTAGGAATGCACATCTCTTTTGTTAAAAAGTATAAAGACATTTTTATATCAATTCTAACTGGAATGCTTTAGCTTTCAAACTGGCATCTGTGGGTCTATCAAGTGATGTATTCTGTGAGGTGTGCCTCTTCAGTTAGAATGGGTCTACTATGTTTTCTTTGCTTCTGGTTTTGTGATAGAGAAGGGTGACCAGTTTATTAGGATAAAGCAAGTCGTATGGGTTTAATTCTAGAACTAACATTCCAGTTGATTGATGTTAATAGCATCCAGTAGTTCAGACAAGTTAATTTCTCAAAGAGTTTTCAACCCTTCTGTTTGTCTTTGTGTGATAACCTTTGTACGACAGAACTCCTACAAGGAAATAGACTTTAATTCTGAATCTTTTTTTAGGTTCTTTGAATTGCTGAGTTATTGTGACTTCTTAATGCAGTTAAATGATCAGCATCAATAGTCTCTGAATAAGATGTCAAATTTGTAAAATAATTGTTGTCATTGAACATTTTTGTTGTTCCTTTACACCATCTTGTGCTTGGATCTATATTTATGATTGACATTCATGTTCCATCTGTTTCAGCTGTTGTCTCTCTGATAAAAGGCCAAGAGTCTTTGATACATCTGTCCTCTGTAAAGCAGTAAAGTTTCATGTCTGAACTCGACATCCAGACTCCAACAACTTTTGGTATATAACTTCTCCGTTTACCCCTTTCTTTGCATAGTTACAAGCCATTAGTAGCGCTGTTTTGCTTTTATCCTCCCTCTGCTACTTCAAACTGGACTAATATGTGAAAATGATCTTGGTTGAATATTGGTGGGAGCAGATCCTTTTGCCGATGCAACTGCTGATGATTCAGGTGCTGGCGCAAAGGAGTATGTCCATGTGCGGGTACAGCAGCGCAATGGAAGGAAAAGCCTGACAACTGTGCAAGGGTTGAGGAAGGAATACAGTTACAATAAGATACTGAAAGATCTCAAGAAAGATTTCTGTTGTAATGGTACTGTTGTCCAAGACCCTGAGCTGGGCAAGGTGATTTATTGCCCTGACTTAAACTTCTGTGACAATTCAGTCAATTCTGGTTCTAGTAAAATGAAGTGCAAGAAGCGTCTTTGGCTTTTTAGGCTTTTTTATTCATTCAATTCAGAATCTGTGAATGGTTTTTTCACTTGTCCCCAATAACTGCGGCTAGAATTCTCATTTCGTCGTCTATTCACGGCAGGTGATTCAACTTCAAGGTGATCAAAGGAAGAACGTCTCTGCCTTCCTTGTCCAGGTAAGATACCATAAGTGCTGTTAAAGTACAATGTTTGTTTTCTGTTTCTCTTCTAGTTCTAGTAAACAAATTCTCTTTTATTGGATCAATAGGCTGGTATTGTGAAGAAGGAGAACATCAAGATTCATGGCTTTTGAGCAACAGCAGATGAATCTTGTCTAGCTTCAGACCTCGGACTTGCATCAGTTACTGCAGTACCCCTTCTGAACGTTATAGTATGTTCTATTATGCAAAACTGTGATGCTATAGGTGTGTTTTTAAACAAGCTTGGCAATTACATTTAGCCGTGCAATTTACTCTGTTTCATTGGTTATAGGATTAGGTTTCCTGTTGTGGCAACCATCTTTTATGTGCAATGGTATTCATCACTGTTCCACCAGTGCCTATTGCCATTCTGCCGGCACCCATTCTTTTTCCACCACCTGCCCCACTTGAAAAGATTGAACTTGAAATCCAAGCAGCACCCATTCCTTTTCCTCCCCCGCCCCAGTTGAAAAGATTGAACTTGAAATCCAAGAATGAAAGTGAAGACTTGAGCCATAAGAGAGAAGTATGTTTGTTCTTAATTATTGTCCAAATCCACTTGAAAGACAAAATTTGGTACTTTGTAACTGTTACCTTTCTTTCCATTGCTTTTAGCCAATTCACCACTGACAACCGTCCATCGATGTTACAAAGTACCAAATTTTACTAACAAGGCAAACATTCATAATATATGGCTAAAATAATGCCACTTACTTGTGACACAACTGAAATGTACTTTTCAAAATGAAAAACATTGGACTTTTATGTTTTTGTTACAATATTGAACAAGTTATTTGGGATGCATTCCAACTTGTTGAAAAATTTTTACGCCATTCCTACCCCACACACTAGCTTGTTAAGTCACCTTATTTCTGGGATGAGCTTTATCTTGAGGCCTTGTTTGGATTGTGATTTTTGAATAAAAGCTGTTACATTTTTGGTAAATATTCTTTTTATATAATTTTCAATCACCTTTTTATCTCATATATATTATATTCTGAAAACAATCATCGTGTTATCTCATACATGTCACATTCAAAAAAAAATTACTACAATAATTTTTCCCCAAAAACTCCTCAAAATATTGATGTACTTTCAATAGTTTGAAATCTCGGTCCTTTCTTCATAAGCGTTTTAAAGTCTGAACCACTTCAATTATTTTGGTAAGCGCTCTTTTTAGGACATTGGTGGCATGGATGATGTTACTGTACAAGTTTTTGGGGTCAAGGACTTTTTCAAGTATCGGTAGTAATTGGTCCATGCAACACAAATACTATCTAAAACAATATACATACACACTAATGGAGTAACATGCAAAAACAAGACAATAAACAATAGAAAACAGATTTTTAAAACAACACTAAAAAAAAAGTCACCAAACTAACCCTTAAAACATCATAAAAAACAGAAAACATCACTAAGGGAATCCCAGATATCACTTTTGCCTTTTTGAATGGATTTTTTTAAACATCATTAAAAAATTTTAGAAAATAGATTTTTAATTAACCAATTTATTGACAATCTAATCCCAGAAATCACTTTTTACCTTTTTGAATAGATCATTTATTAAGAAATCAATTCTACGAAAAAACTCAACTCTCTCCATTCTAAAAATTCAACCACTTTTTGGAATTCCTTTTTCACTGTGAATTTCCTAACACCAATAAAATGCATTCCAGAAAGCCATCTATCACAGGATGAAAAACTTCAATAATCATACTTTAATAAGGAAGCAATTAGAGAATGACAAGCTCCAAACAGAGTGTTATTCAAATTATCTCCCATTAAGAAATGCAGCACCCCATTTTAATACGAAAGCTTTACACTGAAAAGTTTTAGACTTCGCGAAGCATAATAGGCAAAACAAAAGATGCTGGAGAGATACATTATAAGTGCCAAAAAAAAATGTAACTATTTAGATATCATCAAATAGCATTTTGGTCCAAATCTATGCTAACAGACTAATGTTAATACCATATCCTAAATTTCAATGCCACATAGAATTTTCAAAAAACATTATTGCCAAATTTACCTTTTTCAAGTCAAGACTGATAGTAGCCTTGAAAGGGATAATTTTTCATTTTCGCAATAGGATTAACTCCAGGACGTTGCATCTTTGGACTTGTATCACTTTCTCACTTTGTATCCTAAACTTTAATTTTTGACACTTTGCACCCTTAACTTTAATTTGAACACTTTACACCCTAAACTCTAAAGTTTGTCCCATTTAAACCCAATCAATGATTATGTCCACAAAATTAATGAGATAAAGGGTTGTCAAAATTAATGATAATGTACCGTTTTGTTCCAATTAGATCCCTTAGCTTTTTTAACCGTTTTTAGCATATTATCATTTATATATATAGGTTCCATAATATTGTTAGCAAAATTGATGAGATAATAGATGATACAAATTAATGATAATGTATTATTTTATTTTTTGCTATGATACCTTGGCATCTTTTAATTACTTTCAGCACATTATTATTGATTTTTTTATCCTCCATGCGGTTAATTTTGCAAAACTTATTATTGATTGGACTTAAATGGAATAAATTTGAGAGTTTAGGGTATAAAATATCCAAAATTAAGAATTTAAAGCTCAGAGCATCCAAAATTGAAACTTAGAGTGCAAAGCAAGAAATAGATACAAGTTTAGGGGTGCAAAGTGAAGTTTGTCCATCGCAATAATTGCTCTCAGCTTGAGTTGCGACTTGTGACGATATCATGTACCATGCTGACTAGCTAGCTGACATATTTCCAACCAACTTTGCTACATGTGCCCTTTTCACTCGTGTTAATTTGTTTGGTCTAATGAAATAGACTGCTCGGTTTGGCACCTAAAAAAGACGCTTGGAGCTTTGCACGCATTGGGAGTTTCAGGAAGACGCTTGGCCTTTTGTTTTGACGAATAAAAGACAAAGTTACCTAAAATTATGTGGCTATCAAGAGAAGCCAATTAGCAAGATTTTGAAAGAGAAAATTTTCTCTTGCTTGAATTTACACGCAAAATTTTTGGCTTCTTAAATGAGCTTAATGTCAACAACCTACCCTATCTTTTTTTTTTTTGTCAAACAACCTACCCTATCAAATGAGCTTTTTACTTGCTTCTCCTGCAGGTTAACCTTCCTGGAAGAATTTTGTCATGCACATTATTTATACCTTATTTACACACACTGACTTATTTGCATCATCAACACATTTTTCAATCATTTTTTTATCTCACATACATCACGTCAAAAAAGTGCTACAGTATTTTTTCACAAAATTATCTCAAATAATTTACAATCCTATTCTCTAGGTTTTATGTGCAGTTCTCTTCATAAATCAATCATAATTTGAAACTCAAATAATTGCTATTTTAAAATCCTTCTTATTGTTTTTTCTTTTCTTTTTCCTCCTTTACTCTTTTTATTTAGTGCTCAATGTTCCTGCCCACAACTTAAAGCCAAAGTTTTGTAGTCTGCCAATTGGCACATTAGAGGCACTGGTGATAGTAAAACTCTTCACTACAAGCTTTTGAACAGGACAGCTAGGGAAAAGAAAAATTAGCATACTGAGTTTATTATTTTCAAATTAGTATGCATTGATGACAATGTTATGAATTGTTTTTTTTGTTAACATATGTTGCATATAATTAGGGATATGTTATTTGCACTCCATTTTTTTAAATTGCATTCTCACCATTTGTTTTATTATATAGTCCAATAAATGAAAACTATATTATAAAAATGACAGTGAGACTGTGATTAATAAAAATAAAGTGCAAAAAAACATTTCCGTGTAATTAAATGGTCGCTTTAACCTTGCAAGCTTTGTAAAAAAAAAAAAATCTTCTAGAATTAATGGATGTCTCTAAAAATAAAGGTTAACCACAGTTTACCCTCTTTGCTTTGGAATAGTCACACTAACTTTACTGCGCTGACCTTCAATAATAAAGGTATTAAGCTCATGATATCCTATTTTCTAGTTATTCATTAAGAATTAAAGAAACAAATAACAGCGTCATCAGCTATTTTAGGAACTTGCTAATAAGGGTTTATTCTGTGTCATATGAGACACTTTAAAAAAAAAAAGTGCATCATTGCCTCATTAATACACATTATTTCTAATGAAGTATCGGCCATAAAAAAGGTAAATGTCAATATGCCCAAAGCTTTTCTTAATTCCAGAATTAGTTATTTTTGGGGATAATCAGGGGTTAACTAGTGATAATATGATCAGAAAACTAGTATTGATGACCTAGCTAGTTCCCTTTTCATTCAAGTTTTTCAGATTTGTGAGTAATAATATTCTTGAAAAGGTATTGAGAAGTCAGAAGTGATTCCCAAGAGCAGATAATTGTTTCTCATAATCAATTTTTATCTTAGATGACTTAAAACAAAATCAAAAGACAATGAGAATACATAAAACAAAACCTTTTATTGGAAAGTAAAAAAAAAAAAAAAAAAAGCAGAGAGCGAAAAAGATAGAGTCACAGCCCTTAGTGTTCTCCTATATTCATCTTTCCTAAAAATCTATCTATTTACTATATAATAATCTGAATGAAAAAAAAAAAAAAAGTAATCAAAACATTGCAATTCAACAATAGTCTGGGAGAAAGTTTGATATTTACTCATTTACCTAACTAAGCCATCATTGACACTTCCTACTGAGTAATCTTTTTCGGTGATAATATCAATAAAGAGAGGTTTACTATACTTAGGGTGTGCTACTTTGATATAATTGTCTTATCCAGAGGTTTTGATATTATTGTCTTATCCAGAAGCTATGAACCATTATGGTGTTGGACTGTGCGGCCTGTGCGGTGTAGAGGTTGAAAGATGAATAAAATAATTCAATACTCGGATCAAACTCGACTTAATAAGAGTTTGTTCGATTTTGATCCGCTAACTAGTTAAATCAAATTTGAACAGCATTTTATACTCGATAATTTTTGAACTCGATAAAAAATTCGTTCAAATTCGACTCAATAAATAAATAAGCTAAATTTGAACAAAATTTTCAAACTCATTAAAATAACCAAACGAACTTGAACGATAAGGTGTCTAGGTTAATTAGACTCATTTCCACCTCTAGTACGGCTCTGCTACCTTTTTCATAATTCAGTGAATATATGCTATCGATAGGTTTTTTTTTTTTTTTTTTTTGCCAGCAACGATACATTTGTATAACATACTCTATCCTAATCTAGGGGGGAGGGGGAGCCTAAGGAGGCTGTGATAGGGGCTAGTTAGGGGGGGAGCCTAAGGAGGCTGTAATAGAGGCTAGTGGGTATACAGACCCAACTAAATTAAGGGAGTATTATGGCACAACCCTTAGATTTTTTTCGCTGCAGGTGAGGTTTGAACCCTCACCTACAGCCCAAGGAGGGACTTAAGTCCCTCCCTGGTGGCCACTGAAACATTGGCCCAGTGGTTTATTAAGCTGTTTATTATGTTATGGATAAGTTGTTCACACCTATAAAAAGTAGGTGGATGTGGGTACGAGGTGGCTTGATCTTATCTTTTAGCTGGCTGTCTCCTTCGCTCTTACAAAACTTAAGCCTTATTTGGTAAGTAAGTTTTTTATCAAATTTATCTACTACAAGTTTTGTATAAAATACTATCAAAATTCAACTATCAAACTCCTTGTCCTCCCTTGTCATTCGCCTTTATAAGGTTTGGATTCTCTCGTTGAATGCAAAAAATAAAATACAAAAAATATTGTATAACTAATAATTAAGTCTCTTTAGTACAAGAGGAAGGGATAAATTGCAAAGTATTAAAAAAAGGTGTGTAAGTTAGAAAGTTTTGGGTTCAAACCTCTCACTTACTTTTTTTTTAAAAAAAGAGTCTTTTCAGTAAACAGGGGATATAAGATTTAAAAAATGAAAACTCCATCAATTGTCTATTTCCCAAATGACAAATGCCAAAGGACATTTGACAAAAAAAAGAAGCCGAAGGAAAAAACTTTAAAGTTTAAATCCTTTTGCCAACCAACAATTTAGCGTGCCAACTACCAATCAAAGAGCACCATCAAGAGAGTTTTAATGGATATAAGTCGAGCAATCAAATCCCTTGGTCTGCATTCTAAAAAATTCAGGTTGTCCTAAAAAATTTGTCAGGTAATGCGTAGGCATCCGTTTGGATTAGTGATGATTTAGTCTCCTCCAAATTCCTTTTGAACCTTTTTATGTCCCCTCTCCTCCTAGTATAGAATAAGAGTAGGTCTAGCCCCCTCCCCTAGTATAGAGTAGGAGTGAGTTTAGAATAAATTCTATCGTGTCCGGAAAAAAAAACTACCAATCAAAGAGCACCCTATACTTTATGCAGCCTTACTAGTGTCAACTACCATTCTTCCTGATTTGCTTTTCTTCACCTCCCATTCTAGTTCAAACATCATGGCAATCAAGACCTTAACTGGGGACTCTTCTGTTTCCTATTAATACGACTTAAAAGAATCCTCCCTTCCCCACTTCACCTATCTCCATATTTCACTCCTATATACTTGTCAGCAATTTCTATAACATTTCTTCCATCTCTTATGGCTGACTCGGATCAATCCACAACTTTGAATGAAAAATCTGCTGGCTCTCAAGGTAACATTACGAGACCTGTGTAGATTTTAAGTTTAATAACCTCTTTATCGATTTCATTATGTTGTTTTTGCATTAGAGGATAAAAGTCAAGACTCTGAGCTTCATTTCTCTGAAGATGAGGAAATTCTCATCATTAGGATGTTCAACTTGGTTGGTAAAAGGTATTAATTAATTCCTTTTTCTTCTTTCTTTTTGTGGTGAAAATTTTCTTATGTCTTACATGCTTAAATTTTTTGAAGTTTGAACTGCAACTTGTTGACCCAAAACAACAACTGGCATAATATTTTAGGTGGTCTTTAATTGCTGGAAGAATCCCTGGAAGAACTGCAAAGGAAATTGAGGAGTATTGGAATACAAGATCTGCAACCAGTCCATGATGTCTAGCTAGAGAATGTCCAGTGGCAATTTCTTCAAGAGAACCTGGGAAATTATCTTGTTTGTCTGTTTGTGCATGTAACTTCTGCTTTCTGTTAAAATATGTTGGTCTGGTTTTTTTCCCCCCTTCTTTGAGGGTTTGGTGCTTGTTGGTCTGGTTTTTTTACTTGTTAGGTGCCTGCAGATTGCGTATGGCTCATTGCAGTGCTGCTGTTTTGTTCTGGAGTTACATTATGAAGTCTTATTTCTTTTGTTTGCACTATCCAGTTGAAGTTTTGCACTTCAATTTTTATTTTTTTTTTGGTCCTTTCTTTTCTTTCCCATTATTCACCAAATCATAAGGCAAATGGATATTTTAAAAATTTCTTGCTCTTTTTTCTCAAATCCATCTAGCAGTCAATTGAATTTCTGTCAGGGCTGACATCACAAGTCTTCTCTTTGGTCCCAATGGCCATATAACAAAAAAACTTCAAAGTTCTCTCTGGTAACTTTTACTACCAATTCTATCATCTTTATATGGCTAAAAACATCTTCAATATACATATCTTTCAGCCTATTTATCTTTTTTTCCTCTTATATGGTTGAAATAGCTTTTATCTTTATATATTCCATCAAATATCAGCTTATGAACATCCAGCTCTCAACAATGATGTTTGGATACAGATATCAGCCATCAGTTCTAGTTTATAAAACTGCATAACCTTTTAGCTTGAAGCAGTTTATGCTGTAAGATGGAAACCTGTATTTTGTCAAAAAATTTGTTTAAATCATCTTTTCTTTTCTTTTTTTTTTTTTAACTGTTTCCTTTTAGCCCTATGGCCCTTAACTTTTGTGAGTATGGTTGGATAAAGCTGATTTAAAAATACTAAAAACAACAGAACACTTCAACAGATATCTTTTTTTTTGTTTTTTTGTAAGCACTTCAAGGATATGTTGCTTTCTCCAGCATTACAAGTTTTACTTTATCAGTCTCCAATTTCCACATCCTGTGGATTAGCCAATTTAGCCCATAGATTTATTTCCTCGATTGCAAAACCGTACGAAAACAAGGACAATTTACAGAATTTCCTACCAGATTCCAAAATAACAAGAAAAAAAAATTACAGGGAAACTTAAGAAGAAAAGCATCAAAACACTAGAAAACTTTTCAGTTTAACTACTCAACTCATGAATTGATTATACAAGTTTCTATAATACACCAGCAGAATGGTACTGACTGCTTGAGCAACTAATTAAAGAGCTGGTAAAGTCAATTAATAAATGAACTACTAGTCTCAATTATTAATAAGACATGATAAAGCACCAATCCTTCAACCTTCCTCCCAATCTACCCAATCATCATCTTTTGATGATGTAGAATTTCCATCGAAAGGCACTTCAATCTTTGTCTGCCCCACAAACATTTTTCCACCTTGCCATTCTTGTCGACTTCCAAATTCAGGAGCACGTAAATCCTTTACTCTATTCACTTGATCAATTAAGGGCCAAAGTTGCACCTCCATCTTCTTTCGGACGAGGGCCGAACAGTCATCGAAAACTATTCGAAGCGGTTTTGTGCAAAATGCACGACTATAATTTTATATGCACGGTGTAATTCATTTCAACAACGTGTAATTATATAATAAATTTTTGTAGATCCCATATATGATATAAAAAACGATATACAAAATGAAATCTGAACTTTACATTTTGTTTTGACCAAATTTTGGCCATGAACCTTCAGGAATTGCAACCGTTTCCGCCCCTCCTTCTCTTCTGCAACATCATTTTTCTTGCGAAATTTCAACCTTCTTAGTCAGCCATATCCTCCACAACTTCCCCATTGCAAAACTCGCAACGAAAACACTCATCATCTAGTACCAAAGAAGCCAATTCTTGAGCATTGAGGGCAGTATACTTTTTCCCACAATTGGGATTGGAACACTTGTATTCTTGAATCCTATTCTTGTTATTTAATTGACCCTCTAATTTTTTCTCAATCCAATGTAGTTTGTACCTAATTACATCATAAAATTGTGCATAGTCTATACAAACATAGTAATACCCCATTTTTTGGTCACGTGTGACAAGTTTTTCTTGTTCCAAGAACTTCAAAGTTTGGCGAAGTTGTTCGGGATAGAGTTTTAGCCCATGAAATGAAACGGGTATCAAATTATTAGGGTAAAGTGCATAGTAGCCCATCAAACTATTCCAAATTCTCTTCCGGACCATTAAACTTTTTTTTCATCTTAATTAGCCCATGAACTATTGCAACTAATTCAACTAGCCCGTTCTGTTAATGCTTTTCTTAATTTGTCGATTATTAATGCTTTTCTGGCAAATTTGTTAATTAGTAAATCCGAGCCTGGTTGGGAAAATATATTATTGGATTGGGAAATAAAAAGGGTACAAAATTATTATGAACCTTAAATGTTGACCTTTGTGTAAGAAGTTAAAAGAGACGTTGCTAAATTTGATTTGATTCACAAATACAAATTTGGAAAGCCACAAAAAAAAAAATCTTTTCATTTTTGAGATGTTGAAGTACCTCTTTTTTTTAAAAAAAAAAAAAAAAAAAGCACAGAAACTTAGGAAATTATTTATTTTGGACTTAAGGAACCCTGTTATATTTTGTAACATTTATGCTAGTTTTCATCACACTGCCTTAATTTGTCAATTTTCATGGTAAAGATTTTTAAGTTTTTTGCAATATGTCTTACATTAAAAAAAAAATTTTGGCAAATATCTTATAATTGATGTACATACTAGATATACTACATTATTTATTTGACCAACCGACCACTAAACTATGGATCCAGGCCTTCTATAATTACTAGTGTTAATTGCATTGTACAGTGTTGACAGAATTCAAATAGATATAGATGCTAAAACAATAAATGTAAGTACTAAAATAATAGCGTATAAAATTATTTTAAATTATGCCACACATTGAAATTCTTGTTTCATTTTTAATCCTGTCCAATCAAATTCAAATTGAATCCATCTGGTCCATGAATTGTATGCTGCAATTCATCTGCCGATTGTAGAATCCCAATCCCTATACTTGTCCCAATTGGTAACCAAAATTAAAATAAATAAATAAAAAGTCTTAAAAAATTGTAATACATTAACCATATGCCTTGGGGAAAGGTTAATAAATTTTTTTTTTCTTTTTCGGTTTTTTAAGGACAAGATTATTTATTTCTCGGCAGACCCAACATAATGGGCCCAATTAGTGATTCTGGCCCAGAAGCATCAACTGAAGCCATTGATTGTTTTGGGCACGGGCCTGTTATCACCCAAAAGAAAAAAAAAAGTTTTTCTTATAAACAATCAATAGTATACCTCTGTACATTAATAATAGTATCTCATTATATTGCAGTTATTAACTCTTCACCGTAGATTGTATTGTCTCGACTGTCTCATCTCCGCTTGCAATGTTTTCGTCTCAAATTGTACGTACATGAAAGAAAAGAATGTAGCTCTATAATTTCATGTTATTAGAAATTTTAAAGAAAATATCATTAAGAAATAGTGGCGGAATAAGAACCCAAGGTCAGTGGGGGCAAAGATAAAAGTATATTTAAAAAAAGTTATATTGATAATGCATTAAAATCACGGTTATATGATGATCATGATTTTGAATTGTAAAATACAAGATTGTTGTAGACCTTTTTTAGGAGGCAATTTGAAGAAAGAGAGCATTGTTGAAAAATTTAGGGGCTGCAATTCTAAAAAAAAGTTCAAATATTTGAGTTTGTGTTGGGGGGGGGGGATCTCTCCTATAGAAAATAGATAATCTTACTTGTACCATTATTTATAGTTACTAGCTACAATTATATGTGTTTGTTTGGATGTATCGTTGTATCTCCATTTATTTTTCACTGCATGATAAATTAATAATGATTTTTTATGCAAAATAATAAATGTGGCTTTTGGAGAAGGGCTTACCAAGAAAGCACTATGGCGATTTCTAAATTTTTTTCATTCGTACTAGACTAAGGGTGCGTTTGATAAAACTAAAGTTTTAAAATAGAAATTTCTGAAATCTGAATCTATTAAATTATTAAATTTTTAAGTACTAAATTTGATACATTTGATTATGTATGATATTAAGTGATAAGTAAGTAATAAGTAAATAACTTATCACTTATTTTTTAAAACAAATTTTGCGTAGAAAATTCAATACTATTTAATTAATTCAGATATTCCATTTTAGTTATCAGACGCATTTGAATATATTAAAATCTTAATCTATTAAATTTAAGTGGCGAATGGAGTTATAAAACAGGGCCTAAGTTTTAGCTAAGGTAACAATTGCAAAATGATTTTGGTTGATTACTTAAAATTCGACAATATAAAAACTTCGAGGATTACTTAAAATTCGACAATATAAAAACTTCGAGGATATTAATTCATATTGGATTCAAAATGTATTAAGCACACTTGGTCGATCTTATATCCATTTATTCAGACAATTTGTATCAAAAGGGAACTTGTTCTATTCAAACACATTTTTCTTTATCTCTTATTTTTTGCCTATACAAACACTTAAAACTATTGAATCTTAATTTCAGAGTCTTCAATCCGATGAACTTTTATAAGTTTTCTGTATTGCCAATCACCTTTTCAAGCAAAAAAGAAAAAAGTTTATTGCCAATCATCAACATACCGCTGTCACCACTAGGTCCGAGCCAAATATGATTGCTGGAAAGATGATTGCTACCTCAACTAAGTAAATTTTCTTTTGGAATTTAATCTTAGCAAAAAGAGAAAGAGAAAAAATATTAATCAAACGAAAGATTCTGGTCTATGAAAATCACATTATTTTATTTTAAAGGCCGATAGAGAGAGAGAGAGAGAGAGAGGAGTAACACAATTTGCAAAGGAACAAAAACAAAAAAAAAATTAAAGGAAAAGCCAAATAGTTATGTTCTTGAAATGCTGAAAAGACAAGCACCATTTCTTTCCAATCCTTCCACCTTGATGGACGAGCCAAACAAATCAGACGTTGCAGATCCCAACAAAAAATCCACGTTTAATTTATTCATCTGTCTCTGTACCCTTGAAATAAATGCTCTCACTTTCCGATTTGTTATTTTTGAGACAACGAGTAATTTATGTATAATGATATTAATAGGAAAAAAAAATTTATTTTTCTTTTATATCTTTAGTAGTAGATTATTTTTATTTGATATATTAATAATTGTAAGGAATAAGTAATGATTCAAATAAAGAATAAAAATAAAATTTCACTAAAAAATATGGATTTATTTCTATAAAATGACTATTAATTTCGGATAAGAAAAATTGACAAAAATAACAAATTTTATACTATGGAGGGAGTAGTCTAATTCCATGATCATATGCCATCATCTTCTAGAATTTTCACATATTAAAAAAGAAAAAACAAGAAGTATGTAATTTAACTCCAAGCCTACCCCAAAAGGGACCTCGTTGCCTTGTTTGCAGCCTAGGAGCAGTAACGTACTCCACTTTGCCATCTCTATTCCTTTGCCTTAGCCTCACCACTTCTCTGACGTCTTGTCCAAATCCTCCCATACTTTGTCTGACTAGATTGTGTACACGCGCGCGCACACGCAACACACAATTTGTTACGTACATGCATAAATTGTTTATGAAAACAAGAAATTTGATATCAAGGGGTTGGTTTGGATTGGAGATTGTTCTAAATATTATTTGAAATAATTATTATAATATTCTTCTGTATATGAAATAAAAAGATAATTCAAAAGATAAAAATGTGTGTGATGTGAGTAAATAATTTTTTGATATATAATTCCAATTCAAATTATTGGAAGAGGGTGGTGATAATTGGTTTGATTAATTAAAACTTGACTGCTCGGAATTTTGCTATTGGTAGGTAGATAATTTGTGGCACTCAAGTTGAAAGCTAATTGACAATTAATTAATAGATTGAAAATGTTTAAGGTTTATAATTTTCATATCCAACTCACAAATATTATATAACTTCATTTGGTGCTTTTGTACTGCCTGTATTTATATTAATGGATGGAAATTGATTTAGTCCTAGTCAAAAAGGCAACGACATTTCCATGGATAAACAACTATTTAAGCTTGAAAGATAAATAATATTGAAAATCACCTCAATTATTTAGTTTGATTCGAAAGATAGCAATCAAAATCCTTCTCTCCTTCCTTCCTACTGATGTAGTTATTGTTTTACGTGCTTTCGAGGGCTTTTCTCCTGAAAAAGACTTCAAATAATCAATGATGGATTTTTGAGATACGATTGTTGTAATAACTATTCCCATTTTAAATTCGAATATAAGCTCACATACTATACAATGTCTAGTAGATAGCTATGTCTTAAAACTCAGACTAGACAATAATTCGATGAAACTCAGGGGTCAAAGGTTAATGAATTCGACGGAGTCGAACCTGTTTAAGAATCGGATGACATCATTATGATATCATAATATATATATTAAATATATATAACGTTAAATGCTATAAAAAGTACATACACTTTGATATTTTCCTTTTTTCTTACATATTTCCTACATATCATACATACAAAACAAACCGACTTTGAAAACTCAAGCACATATAACCCAACCAATAACCTCACAAATTAGGAATAACACATAGTTTAATAAAATTCAAAAGCATTAAAGTCATACTCCAATTTGATATTTTCAAATTCTAAGTCTATAACTAAATGTATGAGACTTATTTGAAAATAGACATCAAAATTGATGATGCAAATGACATTAGAAAATGTTTTAGGAACTTTGGTAATAATTTAAAAAGTAGTAGGGAAAAAATGAAATATTCAAAAACTTAAGGTAGCTATCTCTAGTTTCTCACTCTATGGCCTACATATGCCGTAGTTGCGTTCACGTTTTTCCCGGTTCTTCCGTTCCTATTCCCTCTCTTTTACACTTTCTTTTAATCTTATCTTTTATCAATTTTGTCTTATAGTTCTGGGTCCTCATCTTTGATTATTTTTTCTATATTTATCAAACAAAACCATGAAAACTTATTAATTTCTTTCTCTTCTTTCCGCTTGCATTTCTTTTTTTCTTCTCTTATTTTGCTTCTTGATCTTAGATCTGCAAATTTTTCTTCTTGATCTTAGATTTGTATTACTTGTTTATATCTATAAAAGGCAGCAAGTTCACTGTTATAGATTTGTTTGAAAAATAGGGAAAGAATGGTGATTCTTCTTCTTCTTTTTTTTTTTTTGGGAAAAAAAGTTGCAAAACTTTCGGAAACCAAGAATGGGGTTTTCAAAATCCCGGTTTTACCCGGTTGTTGATCTGAGTTTGATTGAATCTTTTACCAGCCGGTTTTTCTTACTATGTTTGGACCAAATTCTCACCGATTCCCAGTTCCGTCGATTGAATTGACCGATCCAGTCCGAGTTTGAAAACTTAGATAGATGGAGGGATGAATGCCCGTAGTTTGCCTAATGGATGCGATCCAAACTTTTATTGTTTATAAATAAATATGGTATTCAATAACTCTTTTCACATCCTGCAAAATTATTTAAAGTTGTCCAAGATTTATATATGATCGTTTGATAAATTACACACATAGAAAACGTGCCCAAAAACTTCAGATAATAAAATGGCTGGTGTTAATGTCATAGTTGTTGGTACTTTAATGGTCAACTAATTCTTTTTTAACATGATTTATTTTTCTTATATTTTTATATAATTTGATGTATGCTTATATACTTTTTTTTATATATGTATAAATTTTATTCGTGTACGTCAACTCAACTCAACTTTTTTATATGTATAAATTTCTTATAAATTTTATTTGTGTACAAATACAAACATGTCAAGTAGTGGTTGCAACTCTTGCTTAGTCTTCACTTCCTTCACCTTGGAATGCCAAACCCTCGGCCACAAAGTTGGACTCAAGAATTGGGAAATTCTCATCCAAAATTGGACGTAATCTGATGACTCTGCACTTGACAATAGTTACCATTTACGTGTCATTTTCTAAAAAAAAAATAAAAAAAAAAGAGTTTCTGCTGACTTTCTCCAAGAAGAAAGAAATTATAGCCCAAAAAACAAATAAAGAGAGAAAAACTCTTCTCCAGGAAATTAATAAAAAAAAATACCGTCATCTAAACCTTTTTCTCAGCTTCATCTACATGTGTTGCAAAAATACACTGCCACTTGCCTGTAAAGCAGCTCCGTTAGGAAGTAGGAATCATCTTTTTGTGCCATTCGTTAAGGCAATCCGATTGAGTGAATAAATGATCTTAATCTCCATTGCAGTTCATGACGTTGGATCTGCTACTAACAGCTGCTAGTTTTTGACTGTAATCTTGTCAGTATAATCAAAAACTACCATTTTTTCTGCTTCTTCTCTGGGCTCTTTTCCTTTTATTTTCTCAACAAAGTTTGCTTTTTCTCTGTTTCATTTAAAACTTGAGACATGTATGGTTTTCAACTATTCTTAAAACTTTTATTTATTGAATACTTTACTTCGAAAAGACATTTATCTATCGAGACTAAACATAAAACCCTAAATATTGGAGGTTCTGATTTCAAATCTTCTTATATCTTTCCGTTTCTTAAATTTCATCTCTTAGATATTTAAAAAAAAATTTTTAAAAAACTATTGAATACTCTTATAAAAAAGATTTCAACTATAAAAAGAATATGTAATGAAATTTTATCCACATTCTATCTCATCCTACAATTAACAGCCGCCAGACTGGAGTCCATCATTTTCATATGACCTTCACAAGAGAAAAAATTAATTGCTTCTCCATTATCTCTTCCAATGGCTTGCTCAGTGATGGGACACTGAGGAGGATGTCAGGTGATTTTTGAAATTTCGAACCCATATCCATACGAAAGAGGCCCCTTCCCTTTCCCTTCCCGTTAGATTAGGCTATGCAAATTCTACCGTTGTGACAAAAAAAAAAATTCATACGAAAGAGGCGCAAAAGTTTAAAATTTGCATACTGCAAAAGGGGCCAAAAAGTTTTGAAAATTGATTGTTGGTAAAGACTGAGTCATATTTATTAATAAGTTTCATTTTCTTTTTCTTTTGTCGACCAAATGATTTTTTTCCTCGAACTTTTAATGTTTTAGCCAACTTCGATTCATCTCTGAAAGTTTGTTGTGTTTAGATTTGGAACTTTGTATTTCAATCTGATTCAACTAAACTCTCTTTATTTATCAACTGATCTTTTCATGTTTTGAGGAGTGAAAAGCACTTGCAGGCTTAATTAGTAATTACTTTGATGAAAAAAATTGGAAGACTAAAATTATAACTCGAAGGAATAAAATGGAAACTTCTTTTACATAAAAATTACGTAAAACCTCGTCTTGATGCATGCAGGGAAAGAGCTCATGCAATACAAATCCGAGTTTAAGGGTTAAAAGAAATCTAGCTACGTACTGAGAACGCAAGGAGGATAAGATAGTTTATGGATGAGTACAAAACATTTTTCAATACGTGGAAACACGACAAGAGGTCATACGTGTGCTTTAATCCAATTACTTCAATCAAAAAAGTCTTTCAACATTTATCCAAGGTAACAAAATTGGCAATCCACAAAATTAACAGACTTGTTTGGAAGGACTACATTGACATAAATTACTTATTTTGGAGGTCAAACTGAGGCTATTTGACATTTAATGGCCTTAATTGGCAATTTCTGGCTCATAAGAATTCAGTACAATTGTGTTTAATCATTATACAAATTTACAAATTTAAATTATTAGTATACAAATACATCATAATATTATATAAAATATATGTCAAATATTTTATTGATATACATCACTTTTATTTTGAATATAATAATAATATAACTATACATCAAATAATATTTTTTTAAAAATACAATAATCGAATCGAATCGAACCATACTAGACCTCAAGTGCACCGGCCCCGGCCCTCTCCCGGTTTCTGCCACTTCGGATTAGCACTCACTCTATATCACAAGGTTTACGGTTAGATCTGCCTCTTCAACATTAATGTTCATTTGGTCATAGGAACAAATTTTATATGTATGATTAAATAAACAAATAAAGAATATTAATTGACACTATCACTAGTAATAAAAGCATGTCAAATTAGGTAACAGTTGGGAGAACCTCCGTTGATAAAATACGCGTCTATTACTGCCTATTTTTGTTGTATTAGCATATATATTGCGTAAGATAATTGTCATTGGCAATTGTGAAAGCCCGAGTTTGTGATGGAACGTTATATATGCAGATTGTGTAGGTTGAGATATCCGCCACATTATTTTTTAGTTAGAATATCCACCATATTAATCTTCCACCTTAAAATCCTGGAGTAAAATCATATTTCCCTTTGTTTTCATGATTAGGGATGGCAACGGGATGGGTTTGGGACTAGGATTCCTTGCCCCGTTGCCAAACAACTCCCCCGCCCTTGCCCTGCTAGGGATGGCAATGGGTGCGGGTGTCCGCGGGGTCTATTGGGGTGGGGCGGGGGCTGGGGCGGGGGGTATTTTTCCCCCTATTTAGAAACTGGGCGGGGTTATATACCCCCGCCCCACCCCCCCCGCCACCCGTTTACAAAAAAAAGATATATATATATATATGTGTGTGTGTGTGTGTGCGCGCATAATTATATATATAATGATATTATCAATTATACTACTAATTATACATGTCTATTAATAAAAATTATTAATTATTTATACTAAATTTATTAATACATTTATATTAAATTCCTAACTATACTTAATACAATAACACTTTTTTCTAAAAAAAATAGAATAATAATTTAGTGATTGTATTTGTATCAAAAGTAAAAACTTGATTATTTTAGTCATAGTTGTTTTATCATATTAGATTGTATTCAAATAACTTTTGTTTAATTATTTTTATGAGTTTCAATTGTGAAGTTGCAATGAATAATAATTTGGTGATATGTTGATATTTTAGTACTTGATTATTTGCTCAAATTTAATTATAATGAAATTATATAATAAAATTTTTTTAATCCCGCGGGAGAAACGGGGCGGGGTGGGGCAAGCTGGTGGCGAGGGACGAGACGGGGCGGGGGGGAATTAATAGGTAACGGGGCGAGGGCGGGGGCTGGGGGAGGGATCCCCCGCCCCACCCCCGCCCCTATGTCTTGCCCCATCCCCTACTTCTGTTTCTCCTGCCCCGCTTCCCCCGCGGGTGCCTATGGGTGATGATTTGATTTTTTTTTTTTTCTAAAAGTCTTTATTTAATAGATCAAACCTAAATTCAAAGAATAAAATAAAATATGGATCTGAAAAAAGTGAAAAAAGAAAAATAAAACAAGAAAAGTGTTGAAATAAAATATCAAAAAAATTAAAAATCTTAATTAGATTGTATAGATAACATCTAAAAATACTCGTAAAGCGCGTAACATGTTGTGCCAAATATCAATTAGGAATTTCTCTCTAAGAAGGAATATTACCACCTCAACAATGAAAGCACTCTTGCTACACAGTAACCAACAAGCATTAGGAATGGCTGTACAATTAGATGCCAAAACAAAAAGAACCTGCCTCTTTTTACGTTTAGGGTAAAATTGCTGAAATCGAAGAGTCCAATAGCAGCCACCTCAAATGAATGGAACACTTTTGAATCAAAACTAGTGATAAAATCATGTTGATCTTCACAACTAATCAATAATGCAATCTCACTAATAATTTATTGTTATTAGATTATATAATATATTATATTTATTTATATTAACAAATTGAAGCAGAAGAGGAGATGAGGAATGGGTTGGGGGTGCCGTCCCCCACCCCCCGCCCCAGTTAAAATGGGGGAAGAAAAATTCTCCTCGTCCCCATCCCCGTCCCCGCTCCCGCTCCCGCTCCATCCCCTTCCCCATTACTTCCCCCGCAGGGCATGTACCCCTGGGTACCCGCCCATTACCATCCCTATTTATGATTAAAGGAAGTTAATATTTGTATTGCTTACATAATTCCGAAGGCATTAAACTTGAACAAGAAAACATACATAGGCCGCTTGGAGCACGAACGGTGAGTGAGGTCATGCACGAAGGAACAGGACAAAAAGACTAACCTTAGGGGTAAAAGCGTGTAATGGTTGCAGAACCGCCTAGCTGCCTGCTGCAACTGCAGCTCTAAATAAGCAAACACTTTATTTTATCTACATCTTCTTGGCAATAAATAGATAACTATAAAAAGATTGAATGAGGTGGAATTTTCTTGGACATTTCCCTTATCTTTATTGGGAGGCTTTTTTTATTATTTTTTTTAATTTTTTACACTTGTTAGAACAAGTGTTATAGTCCTCCCGCGCAGTATAAATTGGAGCTTTGGTTGAACCATTTCAACATATTAGCAATAACATTTGCATAGCTATCTAACACTTCGCTAAAAAAAATATAGAGTTCTAGCCATGGCTTCATCTTTCTCGGTTCCATCAATGGTAAGATATGCAACAAGGCTTTTCCTTTTCAATCATTTCTTGCTCTAAAGTTTCATCCCTTTTCAGCTTTTTCCATTTCATGACAGGCCTGTATCCGTCTGAGCTTTTCTTGAGCTCAGCTTTCAGCTTGTGAGGGTGTCCAATATAGAAATATTTGGCCATAGTGCATCTTTATCTGTGCATGTAATCGTGAGATAGGCTTCTTTGAGATTATTCTTTAGGAAGGTTTTGTAAAAAGACCTTTAGAAACTGCATTTTGAGCTCTCTTCAGGTCTTCTAACCTGATATCTTAGTCTCTCGACATGTTATTTGGGATTCTATAGCTCATGTTTATCATAGCTTAATCAAGAATATTATCTATAGAAACATGCTGTCTTGCTAAGTTAGTTTTGGACAGGAAGAAAAATGTATAGATAGTTTGTTGATTGTTACCTTTAGATATTTGATCTGATTGGAAAACATGTAGAAGAGGCTGTTAGCTAAAGCAATTTCAGTTGCAATGCTTAATATTATTCTGTCTATATCTGTTCTCTTGTTATGGACATGCAATTTCCCTAGGTTAGATGCAGGTGTATTCATGCCTTCATCATCATAACTCATGTTTATTAAGTTTTGGAGGTTAATATTGAATCCCTTTTGGTTTTCTTTTGCTTTTATATTACTTGATGTTGTTGATCTTGGACCCTTTGTCTCTAAGATTATTGGAATATTTAAACTATAACTCGTGTGACAGTGACATTAAAAGTGGAATCAAGAAATTATTTTCCAACTAGCCTGAACTGGTCTTGTCCCAGTAACTTAATTGTCATGCCTGTGAATCGTGCATGATCTATTGCATCCATGATTCAATTATGCTTCCTCTGAGTTCTGGTTTCAATCCGATTTAACAATTCTCTAGCAGTGCTGGAAACTCAAAATTTAGAATCAGAGCATTAGTCTTTTTATAATCAATGTCATGATAATTATATCTGGTGTTTTCTGATGATAATAGCCGACAAGCGACTATATCTAGGAAGATTAATGACTTGGAAATATTTTTCTGCCTTTTCATCTAAGAAAAATTTAAGACCTAAAATGAGGTTTCATTCCGCTTGGAAAGTCTAGGCAAATGTATTTGACTGTTTAGGAAGTTGTAAGGGATTCAATTTTTTTGCAGTAACTTGATCTTTACTAGTGTTGATTTATACTGAGGAAAATTGACTCTATCTATTGGTTCGCTACCTTACTTTATCCAAATTGTATTTGAAGATTATGGAAGAAGAGGGGCGATTTGCATCAGAAGTGGCAGAGGTGCAAGCCTGGTGGAACTCTGAGAGATTCAAGCTCACGAAAAGACCATATTCAGCAAGGGATGTCGTCGCGCTGCGCGGCAACCTTAGGCAAAACTATGGATCAAATGAGATGGCCCAGAAGCTCTGGAGGACTCTCAAAACTCACCAGGCCAATGGCACAGCATCAAGAACCTTTGGTGCTCTTGATCCTGTTCAAGTCACCATGATGGCCAAGCATCTGGACTCCATCTATGTCTCTGGGTGGCAATGCTCATCCACCCACACTACCTCAAATGAACCAGGACCTGACCTTGCTGATTATCCCTATGATACCGTTCCTAACAAGGTTGAGCACCTTTTTTTCGCTCAACAATACCATGACAGGAAACAAAGGGAGGCCAGAATGGGCATGAGCCGTGAAGAGAGGGCTAGAACTCCATATATTGATTACTTGAAGCCCATCATTGCTGATGGCGATACTGGATTTGGTGGTGCAACTGCAACTGTCAAGCTTTGCAAGCTTTTTGTGGAACGTGGAGCTGCTGGAGTCCATATTGAGGATCAGTCCTCCGTTACCAAAAAATGCGGTCACATGGCTGGCAAAGTTCTTGTTGCAGTGAGTGAACACGTTAATAGGCTGGTTGCTGCCAGGCTACAATTTGATATCATGGGTACAGAGACAGTTTTAGTTGCTCGTACCGATGCGGAAGCCGCAACATTAATCCAAACCAATGTTGATACTAGAGATCATCAGTTCATTTTGGGTGTTACTAATCCACAACTCAAGGGGAAGAGTTTAGCCACTATCCTAGGTGAAGCAATGGCTGCTGGTAAAACAGGACCAGAGCTTCAAGCTATTGAGGATAACTGGCTATCAATGGCACGATTGAAAACATTTTCTGATTGTGTAGTTGATGGAATCAAGAGGATGAATATCAGTGAAGCTGAGAAGCAGAGGAGGTTGGACGAGTGGATGTATCATTCAAGTTTCGAGAAATGCTTGTCAAACGAGGAAGGAAGACTGATTGCTGAAAGAATGGGACTTAATATTTTCTGGGATTGGGACCTGCCTAGAACCAGAGAGGGTTTCTACAGATTTAAGGGATCTGTGACGGCTGCTATTGTTCGTGGCTGGGCTTTTGCTTCATACGCTGATCTAATTTGGATGGAGACTGCTGGCCCTGACTTGGTTGAATGCACAAAATTTGCTGAAGGAGTGAGGTCCAGGTGCCCTGAGATCATGTTGGCTTACAATCTCTCACCTTCTTTCAACTGGGATGCATCAGGAATGACTGATGAGCAGATGAGAGATTTCATTCCCAGAATTGCCAAATTGGGCTATTGTTGGCAGTTCATTACCGTGGCCGGTTTCCATGCTGATGCTCTTATTGTTGACACATTTGCTAAGGATTTTGCAAGAAGAGGAATGCTTGCATATGTGGAGAAAATTCAAAGAGAGGAAAGGAACCATGAGGTTGATACACTAGCCCATCAGAAATGGTCCGGAGCAAATTACTATGACAGAGTCCTGAGGACTGTCCAGGGAGGCATCACTTCCACTGCTGCTATGGGCAAAGGCAAATCACATCCTCCCCTTTCTAATTTTTGTTTCTTCACTATTATCAGTATATTACATTCATGTCCTAGTTTCATATCTTAGGAGCAGAAAAGAGACTAACAGATTCATTAATTACACAGGAGTGACAGAAGAGCAGTTCAAAGATACTTGGACTAGGCCAGGAGCAGCAGACATTGGTGATGCTGCTAGTGTTGTCATTGCAAAGTCAAGATTGTGAGAGAATTTCTGAGTATAATGATGGGAAAGCTTGACAATTATGTGTTTCCATTTCTTGAACTGTGCACAATAATATGTGTTTTTATGCTTTCAATAATTTCATAGGTGATTGCCTTATCATGGCCAGCTTTTTTTGGGTCCAAATATTGTTGGATAGTCTCATGCTTTAAGTGCATCTGTTTGAGACTTGAATCCATTTGATTGGAATATATATGTTACAACTTGTCAAGCTCATCCTGCAATCAGTGCTCAGCAACCACATCATGACTTTGAAAAAGATCAAATGTACTTTGATGGATGATTCTCCTAGAATACTTGCCACAGATTGTATTTGTACCCACTATTCAGATAATGCAAAAAAGCTGGATACAGATACTCAAAGTTTCCTTTGCAATACATAAAATAGATCCCAGTACCCTTGTAGTTTTTATCACATAACTAGGCTTTAGAAGCAGCTCAAATCTTTTGTCCTCAAACAATAAGAGAAATGCCAAATGGTTCAAGAAGCTACCTCTAAAGTTTCATACATCGCCAATTTTTTTTTTTTTTTGCTTTTTAAAGCAAACTAAACTAGTTAACTCCAGATTATGCAAGGAGTGTCCAGAATTAGCAGGTAGACTATGATTTGGTCATATTCTCCACAATAACCAAACAATTTAGACTTGTCTGATCTAAGTCAGATCATCTGAGTAATAGGGGAAAAATTGATGTGAGAACTCAGCTGGAAAAGAAAAAGTGCATGTTACCACGAATTTGTTCTTTTGAGGAAGAAACAAACGCTTAGGGGTTCTGAGAGCACTGGAACGAAAAAATTCTTGTGTTATATTCATTCATTGGAGGCTGTCTCTGATAATAATTTTACAGGCATCTTGGGATTATTGGGAAGATGAAGAAGTCAAAAGAATCTGGATACCATACATGTGAGAAAGTGGTATGTGTAACAAGAGAACTGGACAACAAATTTAGCACTAGAGTTACCATTAGTTGTTTGATCTGCTGTCATTTCTTCCAAGGTTTCAGGATGGATAATACGATTATTGCTGCAATAACCAGAAACAAAATCATGGCAATCATCATGCATTTCCTTGATTTCTTCTGCAAATTCTTAGCAGTTTGAAGAGCATCTGTTCCCATGTGCACATGGTCCACAGCATTTCTAACCTGCAAAGATACCATAAAACGTACCAATGAGCCTAAAACATCAATCATCCAACAATTAGTGCAGAAAGTGGATGCAATTTTTTCTCGGACCAATTGCTAATACTACAAAAAAGAATGAATTGTACAGGGTGGCTGAAGACCATCTCAATCTACAGAAATTCTCAGAAAAGCAACATGAGAATTGTTTTTCTAGTATATTTGTTCTAACCTAGCTATTAATTTCTTTATGTTCCTAAAAAATGTAATTAGATGAGTAAATTAGTATCATGCAGCTCCAGGCAAACTCTGACAGAAATAACAAATCCTAAATAGCAGACTCCATAAGATAAGATGCATTATTGAATGATTTCCACATTATGTTGCAAAAAAAAATAATGATTCTCATGTAAAATGGTATTACAGGATGATGAGTACAAAAGACTAATTGAAAGTTCATAAATTATAGTATAACAAAGTTGGCAAAAGGTGTAGGCAGTTACTAGTTAAGAGGTGTTATGTACTTTTTCAAGAATTTTACCCCTTGATTTGTGTATTCTTATCTAGCTAAAGCTATATAAGTTTATATATATATAGCTTACCAACATAATATGTATATATGCATATATATATATATATTGAAAAAAGTAAAGAAAATACAAATAATGATTGACTGTGTAAAATGTAGTTGATGACCACTATAGTGGTGTTCATTGATGAATTCCTGGTTGGACAAATTTTGACAATTTTGTAGTGTAGCCACTATTTATGGGTCTTTCATAAAAAATAAAAATAAAATAAAAAACAACTATTGATGGGCCAATTCAATTTGAAATTGGCTACAACCTACCAATTTAATAACCTAAATAAGTATGGTACATTGCACCTGTCATCCTCCTCACTTTTATGGACAAATTAATAAAAAAGAAGCCTTACATATGCAAAACAAAGAAGTCTTAGATAGAGAAATGCTGCAATGGTCCTCAAAAAAATGAAAAAGAAAATTAAAAGCAATAAAAACACAGACACACACTAAGAATTGGATAAAAAAAAAAACTAGAATTTTACATGGCTAAATTTAAGGAGTGGCCATGTGAGAGGGCAGAATATTTCAAGAACCACATGAAAATGCAAGCATTTAGTCCCAAGAAAAATGAAGAAATTCATGTTAAAACACAAATGCATATACTCCTTCAAGATTTATATAGATAAACATGTACATATATATTATGACAATTAATATAGTATCTTTTCTTGGGTTGGTTTACACCCAAAATAATGCATATTCTTGACCTATAGAGCCAGAAACAGGACCCAATGATAGAGGTTTTGAGGTTTATAAGAGAAGGTTAAGAAATAGCATTGGAATATGATTTTCTTTTAATCAAACGAAATAACCTCTCTCTAAATCAAAAGAGCTAAGTAGAAAATCATATTTTAACCAAAAAAAAATGAAATTTAAGTTAAAGTTTTGGTCCAAAATTTATTTTGAAGAATAATTTATATAGTACAAAAGCCTAATTTGTGCTCTGAAGTGAACCTGCATTCATCTACCCTTGGCCACTTGAAATATCCATAGTACTTTCATTTGTTATACAAGAAAATAAGAAAATATGAGTATATTGATGCAAGATATGGTATAACTATTGATCAGCATTGCTTAAAATTTGGATTTTATGTTTTAGAGCTATGATTTGCTAATTCTATTTGGGTTTAATTTTTTTTTTTTCAGAGCAACTTGAAAAAAAATAAAATGAAAAAAGTAACTTCTAAATTATTTTTTGAGGTTTTGCAAGAATTATATTTCCCCGTGAGCGTTTTTAAAAAAATAAGAATATTTAAAAGTCTCATCTTCAAGGGTGCTCATAGAAACAACTTTTTTATCTGCATAAAAATGAACCAAATGTGGATGTAAGAAATAAATCAAGAAAATTTGGTGATGGGGGGAATCAGAAGGTGGACAAAAACAAGTTTCTTTTCTAAAGAACAGGATAAATCCGTACCTTAAATGAGAGCCAGCAAATGTCTCTTTCTAAATAAAAAGAATTAAAGAAGTAATTGCTTACTTATTATAATTGATTCAGGTCAAATTGGACCATAATGCTGAACAATATTCAACTCATATAGAATTAAGTAGGTAAAACATTAAGTACTGTAGATGATTAATAGATGCAAATTGCAAAAACGTACCCTTGATCTCGTCCAAAAATTGAACCTAAAGAAAAGAGTCCATAACCATTAGGCTAGATCATTTGTACAGTAACTAGACTAAGCAAAACCTACAAGGAAATTCTTATTTTTTTTTCTTATTACTAATACAAAAGAAAAAAAAAATTGAAGTGTTGAACAAATTGGACTGGAACATTGTCATTTCCTTCAAAAAGTAAGACTTAATTTCTGTGTATACGCATTGAAATTCAAAAGAAAACCTGGCCATTTCCACTGACCCAGGAAATTTTGATTTGGCCCAAAGAAATCCTCAAAAGACAGTAAAAATAGCTGAAATCGACATCCTCAAGGATTAAATACCTGAAAAGTAAAGGTGATATATTACGGACTTAATATTGTTGAAAGCTACTAATGAAAAAACCACTAGGTCGACTCAAGAGAGACTTAATATTGTTGAAAGCTACTAGTAGAAAAATCACCGGGTCGACTTAGGAGAGAGCACTTAAAGTCTTCTCCGCTGTTAGGTTATGCTTGGCACTTGATGATAGAAAACTGATAGAAGGCAAATACTTGCATAAATTAGTACTTATTGCTATTTTTAAAAGTTTTTGAAAAAAAAAATGTATCATAATAATTTGATATATGTAGAATAAAAAAATAATTAAAAAATATGTTCACGAAAAACGTAAAAATTTTTGTACAAAAAATCGCAATCCAAACAAATTTTTAGCATTCCATCTTCTTTAGGGAGTATCAGTAGGATCCAAAAGTTGAAGTCTGAATCCTTCATGATTATAGTTTCAATTAAAATGAAGTATTTACAAAAGACTGTAAAATATCAGGAAAAAACTTTTTAAAAAAATGTTTAAAAATATATTAAAAGGTTTTCTTATAATACAGGTAAATATTTGGGGTAGAGGTCAAAGGGTTGAAACTAGGTACCTCTTTAGTCTTTGCTTGATGATGTAGAAGTTAGAACACACTTTGACCACACGGTGTCTGCTCATACTTGAAACCATATGTGAACAATTTTCTTAAACATATCAAGAAAATTAAATTATCTACTCCCCTTTTTTACAAAAAAAAAAAAAAAAAAATCCACAAGAGAAAATCTTTCTTGCTTTTATCCTTTGTTTGTTATTTTGTGAAATTAAAGAAGCCAAGACACGTTCAAAGAATTAGTCACAAATGAATGCCACTTACTTTTTCATCATGATAGAAGGATGAACTGTGCAACTCACATACAAATTGGCAAACCAAATCAGCATCATCAAGAAAACAAATATATTACACAAGTGATGAAACTATAAAGAACAAGAAAAAAAGAAGAAGAAAATCAGACAATGCAGGAGATAAAACTGCACAAACACACAAGAATGGCCGGAAGTGAGAGGCTTTTCTGACAACTAAAATTACAGACATCTATATGGAGGCAACTTGAATGCACAAAAAAAAAAAAAGGACTCAAACTCAAGCACCCTTGCTCTTCCAGGGCTTAATTACCCCAACAACTATAATAGCTACTATTATTAAGAGAATAATAATGGCAATGCACATCCATTTTCGAGACTTCTTCTGAAGTTTCTTTGCATTCTGAAGTGCAGTTGTCCCACTTTGGACATGATCGACTGCAGTTGACACCTGAACAAGATCCCCGTTAACACGGCATGATGCAATTCACGTCGAAGTTTGTAGCTTGATATGTTTAGATCGATAAAAATGATGGAAGATCGAAATGAAACCTGAGTTTCGATGTTATCCAGCATGTCTCCTTGAGCTTCAACTAGGACAGCCATATCAAGATAAATCTGATGCAGAATACAGTCATGTCAAACAAGTGGTTTTTAAAGGTTCAGATCTCGCAGGGCAAACAAAAGGCTATGAGAACAAGAAGGCTCTCTAGTGCTTTATGGAATTAAAGATAACAACCTGATGCAGGTCAAGAAGCTTTCTCTCAATTTCTTTGACAGCATCATGTCTCTCCTGAATTTCTTCTAAGGTGTTTAGCACCTGCAACGAGTCTTTATCAGGTCCAAAATACAAAGCATACAACATCAGAAACGAGAAGGAACAAACAAACGAAATGTGAGTTTTAAGTTTCCAAGTGAAGAACAAAAAATAATTTTGAGAAAAGGAAGAACTCATGAAGGCTCTTATTCGAAAATAACAAGCATATGATCAAAACTTAGTGTAGAGATATATAGAGGCAAGATCCAGAACTCATCCAACTATACATTGGGCAAGATTAAGAATCAGAATTGGTAATACAGGCCTCAAAAAATTGGAGTATGAATTAGAAGGACCAATTCACTATCAGAATCAGAGAACATGACTGTGCCTTTGTCCCAAGATTTCTTCCACATCTTATAATCAGTAGAGAAAAATTATACAAGTTCAGAGATGGCCAAACTAAGAAGCTCAGGAAAGGAAAAAGACAAGAAAAACTGTTTCAGCTTCACCAGAATCTTTGCCAATCTTTTACTAAAATTTTACTCATCAATATCTCCAAGACAAAGGGAGTGATTTAGCTGTAAGAAAACTCTATGATCATATCATTAGAAGGCTACCTTTTTTTGGTTTATTTCGATGCTTACATACTTTTACTATGTATCCTGAAATCAAGACATTGATACTCCATAAAGACCATGAAAATTTGAGTTAAACCCATTTGCGTGATATTTAATACGTTAACCATGGAATATAAAACAATGAAAAGAGTCACAGCTATGAGTTTATCCAGGGGAAGTCCAAACATGATTCGTGTCACTGTGGGTTCTAGAAAGTGCAATATGTTATGATTTCACTGGCAGACAACATTGGAGATGGTTCCATGTATTGAAATCCATACTTCTTAGTTCATATAGTAGAGTATATCTGGGCAATTTGCTGTGTGTCGAAGGTAATATTACAATTTCACACATTTGGTGTCAGTTATTATTTAGAGTACCCCGAATTTTCAACCATTTGAAATGTGGGCAAGAGACAGGCACAACCCAATGAGGTTCCTTTGTATGCAAGCTCCTTACCAGAATAACTTTGTTCTAAGGTTCAAAAGTTCATAAAAAACCAAGTGCATGATCACTTATTACCCTAATACTACACATAACTTCATACGCCTCTCTCTCCTCAAAGTGTTTATAACACTCAAGTCTGGAATTCCAGTTGTTAAATAACACGAGCTCATCTGCACTCTGTTAAACAAATTGAAGCCCCATTTCCTATTTATCAATTTGATCAAACTGAGTGAGGTTTCAACTCCTCCTTGTTCACTCCCTTTAAAGCGGTAAAAACATGGAACTAAGTTTGCAGAATCTCTAGAACAAGTTAAAGCTGAGAAATGTCTTGGATGATCAGGATTTGGTTTAGCCAAGGTACGGCTAGAAAACAAAGTGCCTCTTACCTACAGAGCTTAACGAGGTGGCAGTGTTCATTAATTCAGAAATGGAATCAAAAAGTTGCATAAGAATTATTAGAACAAGAGGGCACATTGGTATATAGAAGCACAAATACAGGCCCAAACGAATTTGAATACTCTAGCGTGCTTTTGATCTTAAATTTAAGCTAAGGTACAGGGCCCATGACTTCAAAAAACCCAGACCATTAAAGAAATAGTCAGCAGCATCCAGACACAGAGAAACCAAAACAACTTTTTCTTGGGCTATAGTAAAAGCATCTCAGAAGTATTAGACGTAATGAACAGTTTATATCCTCCAAAAACTGTTCAAAGAGTTGACAAATGAAGGAATAGAACCATCATTCAAGGCACTCCATAATGGTTTGTAGTTAACAATGTTGTCCTATAGAGAGATATACCGATCATCTGACACCAGTAAATGAACTCACTAGGTCACAACGTGCAACCAACACATAGAAAACCTATTTATCTTCTTCTTTCTAGCTTATTTTATTTTCATAACAGGAATCAAGTAAGCTTGAGATGATCAAACTGGAGTCCAAGAAGATTATCTAAAAGAGGGGAACGGGGTGGGATAAACACAGATTATCAAATAAGCAAAAATTTTAGCTTCACAAGCATTAGATTACACAACTTCAACATTTGCAGAAGGAAACAAATGCTTGTCGTATCTAAAACCCAAACATGAGTACCTGTCCTCGTCCCATTCCTTGAATAGCCGTCTGGAATATTTGTTCACTGCTCCCGGTTTCTATCAGGTGGTTAATTGTCTGACGCAGTCAAAATTGATGTTAAGCCACCAGTACTATCCAATTTAAATGTAGTACAGGTATTAGGCTTACCTCCTCATCTGGTCTGGTTCCAGTGACTGCAATCAGGAAGCTATAATATCAAGATGGTGAAGAGAAATCCAATCAAACCAAACAAAAGACACTTAATATGATATGCCAATAGTGCAAGTTAAAGTTATTCAAACCTGTAATCACCCTCCTCTCCACAACTTCACGATATTCATCATCTATCTTTTGTCTCAAATTCTGGTACAATGTTCTTTTATGAGTCCCAAAGTAGATACAGGGAATAAGGGATTGTCGTAAAAAAAAGACAAAGACTATCAATCAATAACATAAGCTTGTAATTTTACCTGAAACTCTATCATTAAGTCCTTAAACTTCTTTGTCAGGGCACTGCATTCAGAAAAATATTTTACATTCATTCTAGCACAAAACTCAAAACCATTTGAATATGACAATTGAATTAAGCAAGCACAACAAACTTTGTCATATTTGTTCTTGATCTGTCAACACCAGTTCCCTTCCCACACCCAGGCTTCTGTCGATTTGCCAGGTTCTGGAGAGACAAAAAACGAGTTCACAGTCCTGTTACAATATGCATGCTGAAACCTGGTGGAGATCCAAAATAAGATGAATAGATGATTACGTCTCTGTTTAATGCTTCCAATTTTCCTTTTACTCCACGTGCAATCTTCCCCACTTCATCAACATCTTTCTCCATACGCTTCCTGATGGCTGGAAGAATAAACAAATTTTGAGGACAATAAAATAATTACTACCAGATGATTGATTGGATCCATTTTATATTCAACTTTTTTTCAAAAAGAGCTAAAAACTGCAAACAAATGATACAAAAGAGGCAAGCACACAGTTTCTCATTTACTTCAATCTGCACTAAGCTTTTTGACAATTTCTTTCATCATAGCTTGTATTACTAAATTGTGGTCATATCAATATGCTGTGCTTGATTGGAATAATGAAGCCATATGCCCGTCAGATAGCTAGATGCCTCAAAGTGTCAATGTATTGTAGCACTCAGAATCTAAAAGATATGTGATCATTAGAAGTAAACGAGAAAAGACTATTCCACCTTTCATAGCCGAGGCCTTTGTAACTGACTTTGATTCCTCATTAGCCTCCTGCAAATGTAGGCACAGTTAATAAACTAAAACTTGTACTCCATGTCTTCATAGCGGAACCAGTAATGCCAGCATTGAGAGGCAAAGGTGGATCCCGTGCATATAGGCTCAAACATAATATAACTGTTGGTCACCTTCATTAACTTTTGCCATTCCTTTCCTTATAATGTGTACAATTAGAAGTTCAAAGTTCATGGTTATTAATGGCTACACACTGATAAAGTACAGAATTTCTACAATGGCTGAATAAAGTACGACCAGGTAAGTTACTGCTCAACTACTAACAAGCAGGATGCTGCATATAAAGCATTCAGCCCGAAAGCAAACATGAAAATTGGAGAAGGTGTGTCACAATGAGGATGCTCCAAAATCTTGACTGGGAAATGGGTACGTGGACCCAGAGGAAGATAGTTAATGAGCAGACAACTACCACAAGCCAAAAAACCAATATTCTCCTTTTACACTGAGGCTTAAATTTGTCTTCTATGTTCTTAGACAGAGCACAAAGATGATGCAATTACAAACCCATTTTTGCATCTGTCACTTAAACCACCTCATTTTCAAGATAAAAAGCACATCAATCTATAACAAAGTCAACCATTTCCACTGAAAAAACATAAAATTACAACAATAGAACTCTAATGAACATTATTCAACAATCAGGACAATGCCAAGAAGTATAAACACACAAACATTTACTCATATCTATTGTTGTGTACACAAGGTTGGGCACATATTAAGTTTCTTGCGAACTTTACTTTCCAGGAAATATACATAAATACAAATACAGAACGATACTCCACTCTTGTGGAAACAAGGAATCCACTATCGACCATTAAAACAAACATATTCTTGCACAGATATATTATGCATCTCTAGATGTTCATGCATTTTCATGGATATTAACTTTCCCAAGCATTCTGTGCCCCACATAAGGCAAGCATTTACTTGATGATGAAAATGATAATTACTCACATTCTTCTATAATTCTTCATTATAGTCTTCAATGTACCGGTATATATTTCCCCTTCCAATAAGATACCTTTCCTCATTCATGAGATGCCTCCTTATAGGAGAATGTTGCTCTACTAGCTTTTGAGTCCCGCCACAAGGTAATACAGCATTACGCTCAACCCATGCTTCAAATAACATAGCCAACCTTTTTATAGGAACACCGTGAAAAAAATAGCAATTCAAATGAGCATTCTTGACCCTAAATGACTCTAACCTGACTTCATATGACCATAGAAGGTTCATCCTTCCGTAGTATTAAGCAAGAAATCTATGCCATTATATACCAAAGGCTCTTTCAAACATTTGATGTTTCTCAGTCATACCCTGTGAGTTTGACCAATTTGATCTTTAAAGTTAGTGTTCACACAGAAGACCCATTGGCAGTCAGGAGTATCAAATTGAGCATGGCAAGAAATTAATTGTTGGAAAATACACACAACATGCATTGAACCGCATCTTGTTGCTTAATTGTTCCTTTTTCTTTTTTTTATACTAATCCTTTCATGCTGAATCAACTTTCTAGAACAATACCATGACTCCCAAGCCATTTATATCAAAAAGCTTTCTATTTTATCACTTCAATGTCCTTCAAATTAGCACTAATTCCAGTGAAATCCTGATATTCAAAATCATATAAAAGCTTGGAACCTTCCCTTGTCAGAGCATTTAATTCTCTTCCATCCTCTCTTACAAATGCCAGCATTGTTAGTCTTAGCATTTTCAGCGGTATTGCCTTGGTTTCTATGCAGCAAATTGCATAAATGACTATAAGTTTCACAAAATTTAATCAACTTTAATCTTCAACTTATATGTCATACATAGCATGGTAGGCCAAAAGATACCTCTCCTGAAAGTCCTGAAAGAAGAACATATCCTTTCCCAGGCATATTCAATCTTGATACCTCAGCTCCTCACAGATAAGCAGAGGAAGAAAGGAAGGCAACAGAGGGAAGTTTTAAGGGAGGAGAAGACAACCCAAGTATCAAAGCTCATCCACATCCAAGCAAGAAATTTTAAGACGATGATAGATCAACACATATCTGGTATTATCTTAAGACAACCAATGATGGAAAGCCTGGGGGTTAAGAAGGGCAGTTGCCCCTGCTGCAAATTTTGAACTTCACTATTTTCCTCTGTAAACTAGGAATAACACAGATGTCTATGCACCTTTGACTTGCAGGCTCTAATCTGACAAAACTCTTAAGATGGAAAATCCTAATTTTTGCCAAAAATCTTTTAAAAAAAATTCTACTTCGTCAAATCGACAATTCTAAAATCGGTTTTCAAAGATTTAGATGTGCATGTCAGTTTGTGAACCACACAATTCTGGAAACATAGTTATGCCACAGATTTAAAATCAGAGTCCAAACCTAAGACAGATCCTAGTAAAAGAACAGAAATTTTTAGCAACATCATTTCAGTAAATTGTCTCATGCCAAGGAATTTCGAATTCACCTCAAATACAAAAAGGATAGAACCCTTTGATTAAACAAATAAAATTACTTGTACACACTGAATGTTTAGCTGAATAGTTCCTTGCTGAGAAAAGTCGCATACCTTGAGTTTCTTCAGTAACTCAGAGAGTTTGTCCACCTGTTTATCAACCTCTTGTATCTAGAACAAGAATGAAAAGGCCAATCATGAAAACTGAAAAAACATAAATGGGACAGAAAACCTCCCAGTTTTAATAGCCACTATGAACAACTACTACAAAAAAAAAAAAAAAAAAAATTAGGCCTAAATTTCATGCCTGTTTATTAAAAGCTTCCATTCCCAAGTCTGAATTATTCCTTGTAAGCCGAGTGCCCATCTCAATGTCCGGTCCTCTGGTTGGATGCTGCTCATCGCTAACAAACGAATCCTGAAACAGGCCAGGAGAAGAGGAAAATGTGATTTCTTTGCATCCTATGTGCACCACGGAATTATATACATATACGTCACTTCATCTGCGAAAGCCATATAGAACTCAAGCTCAAACAGATTGACATGAGCTACCAATAAAGTTTCAGTCTTTTCACCTTCTCCCTTCACATTCATCTTTATTACACAAACAAGGAAAGTTTATTAACCACTTTTGCAGTTAACACTTATCATTCAGCACCAAAAAATGTTCTCTACATCTATCAGACTCTACTTTTGCGGGTTGGGATCCAAACAAAACACATATCTGACTTAACTTGCCAGATCAGTAACAGCACAAACAATTTACATTAAAAATTATGTCTTTTCCATCAACCCCTCAGCAATCTAATCACAAATAAACAAATTAAACCTTTTCTTCCACATGGGTTCTCCCTAATATGTTGATATCATAAATTGGAAAGATAAGAGGTTTAAAAAAAACCATTAAATTAAGTATCCTTCCTCATGATATCAATAAATCAACAATCAAGATAATGAATAGTAACTCAAGATCAATCTTTATGATATAGGAAAAAATCAACACATTCAAATTCTAGACAAGAAATCACAATCAACTTACACTAAGAAGGTCATTCATGACGTAGAGCCCTTGAATTCAACTGAGCAGAAGCGGAAAGAAAGAGGGCCGAGGTGAAGATTTGAAAAAGATGAGTCAAGAGAAGAAGAAAGATGATGTAATGAAGACAACAATGGACGTGAGCTGTGCTTAGTGAAAAGAATATGCAGTGTGATCTTAATTTTTAGTGCAGGAAATAAAACTGTTGTTATCTTATTTTGGTCCTCCATATTGATCCAAAATCTAAATTTGGTGATTTAGATTTCTATAGTAGCAAAACATTCTTAATTGGTCTTCCTTTTTTTTTTTTTTTTCCGGAAACGATAGATGATATTTCATAGAAATTAGAGACTTTACAATATTTGAGCAACGGCTCGACTAACTGTACCAAGTGTACCATGACACTTAAGGAGGAACAAAGGTTCTCTCCTCATCCATACGTATGCTTAAAGCATAAGAACTAATCTGATTACATAAATTCATATTACTAATATCCCTTGCAACAAAGGAGCACACTTGAAACAGCTTAGCTAATGCTATAATATCTTCCACCAGCGTTATCATATTTGGATGATCTCCTGTCCCATATTTTAGAAATGAAGTAAGCCTTTTGTTGGCAGTGACAACTTTGATCCTTGGCCATCTCAGCTGACTTGCTTTCATGAGAGCCAATCTTACTCCTATGGCTTCATCTTGGATAGACACAGATGAGCTTCTATCGACTAGCGCCCACTCCGCTCTGCTTCGTCCACCTTCCTGCTGAGCCACAATTCCTATTCCAAGCTTATGACCCTCCCCTACCTTTTTTGTCACAACCTGGATTTCTGCTGTTCCATTAACCTCCACCTCTTCCTCCTCCAGATTTGAATTAGCTATTTCTGTTTCTGGTGTGCTTCTGTCTTCCTTTCCAATACCAGCCTCCTCAAACTCCAGCCACTCTGAATTAGCCTTATGAACCACTCTTACACCTTCTCTTTCCTTTCCTTCGAATTCCAGCTCATTCCTGTCTTTCCATAGTTGCCAGAGAATGTTTGCCGTCAAGGCTATGTGCTGCTTTCCTTCTCTCCTAGACTTGGCTTGCACTAATGTTGCCCACCATTGTTTGAAGCATCCTGTTAGATTCTGAATTCCATCCCACTGCACCGGAGCTAACTTCCAAACCTGTTGAGCCTGAGTGCAGTGAAACAAAATGTGTTCAACTGTTTCCACCTTATCCCCACATCTTAAACAAAATGGTGATCCTTGTCTTGTTCTCCTGAATATTGTCTCCCTGGCTGTTAGAGTATTGGTTATACACCTCCATATGAACAATTTGATCTTGTGTTTGATATTCAGCCCCCACAGAGACTTCCACATTAGTGTGTTAGAATCATCAAAACTAGAGTCGGATTCCCCTTTTACAGCCATTTCCTTGCTTTTTTCTTCCTTTAGCAGAGCTTGATAACAGGACTTAACTGAGTACTCCCCTTGTTGGCTATAGATCCAAAAGTGCCTGTCACCCGCTCTTGACAAACTGATGGGAACCTTCAGAATGTTCTCAGCATCTTCTTTGTTAAATGCTCTGAAAATTTCATTTCTGTTCCACCTGAAATTAGTAATCAGCTCATCAACAGTACGCTCCTCCCAATCATTTGGTTTACTTGTGGTAGGTACCCCATTAGGACTATTTGGGATCCATTGGTCTTTCCAGATTTTGATACTCTTTCCTGATCCAACTCTCTTCAGTGTGCCTTTCTTCACAACATCCCTCGCAGCCATAATGCTTTGCCAGAACCAGGATGAGTATTTGGGACATTCACATTGTAGTATGGATGTCCTGGGGTAATATTTAGCTTTAAGCATTCTGCTTACGAGCAGGTTTGGGTTTCTTAATAGTCTCCATATATGTTTTCCCAGTAAAGCTATGTTGAAACACTGCAGATTTCTAAACCCCAGTCCTCCATCCAATTTTGTCTTCATCATTTTTGTCCAAGAGCACCAATGCACTTTATCTTTCCCATCTGAGTCCCCCCACCAGTATTTAGCCATCAATCCTGTAATTTCCTTACACAGCTTAGTTGGTAGTTTGAAGCATGACATAGTGTAGGTTGACATGGCCCTAATGACAGCCTTTAGCATCACCTCCTTACCTGCTGCACTTAAGAATTTATTCTTCCAGCTGCTTAGTCTAGCTTTGATACTGTCCTTTATGAATCCAAAGACCTGGCTTTTTGTTCTTGTAATCACCATGGGTAGGCCTAGATATTTGCCTTGATTCACTACCCTTACCCCTGCAAGAGGCCTACATGTCTCCTCCTTGTCCCTTTCCTTCGTATTCTTACTGAAACAAATGGATGATTTCTCCAGATTAATCACCTGCCCAGATCCTCTCTCATACTGCTCCAGTATTTCCTTCACCTTCCTTGCTTCTTCCCTTACAGCTTTACAGAAGATTAAAGTGTCATCTGCAAAAAATAGATGGGTAATGGCTGGTCCATTTTTGCTGATCTGAAGTCCACTCAAAAGCCCTTGACTTGCTGCTTTCCTTAGTAAATTTGATAATCCCTCTGAACACAGCAAAAAGAGGTAAGGTGACAAGGGGTCACCTTGTCTGATCCCTCTAGATGGCTTCACATATCCCTTGATTTCTCCATTGATATTGAAAGAATAAGAGACTGAATTGATACACCTCATTATCCACTCCACCCACACCTGATTGAACCCCATTTTCTCCATAACATCTTTCAGAAACCCCCATTCAACCCTATCATAAGCCTTGGACATGTCAATTTTTAAAGCAGTAAATCCATCCTTGCCTTGTCTTTTGTTTTTAAGAAAATGAAGGCATTCATGCGATATAATAATGTTGTCCAAAATCTGCCTGTTGGGGATGAAAGCCGATTGGTTTTTGCAGATGCACAGGTCAAGTACAGGTTTGAGTCTGTTAGCTAGAATCTTGGCAATGACTTTGTATAGAACATTACAAAGACTGATGGGTCTGTAATGTTTCAGATCAGTAGGTATGTTCACCTTAGGGATGAGGGAGATGATGGTATGGTTTAGGGACTTGAGCATATGCCCAGAATGAAAGAAAGTTTGGACAGCCTTTACCACCTCCTCTTTAATAATCGTCCAAAATTTTTGAAAAAAGAGGGGTGTCATCCCATCAGGCCCAGGGGCCTTGTTGAGGTTCATAGAGAAAACTGCTACCTTAATCTCATTTTCCCCCACAGGTCTGGTTAGATTCCTATTAATCTGGTCAGTAATGGTTCTAGGAATACCATCCAGTATATCATCCTGACATTCAGTTCTAGAAGACTTAAAAAGCTGTTCATAATATCCTGTAATCTCATGAACTATCTCCTCTTCCTTAGTGGTCCAAGACTCATCTTCCCTCTGCAAATTTCCTATCTTATTCCTTCTCCTTCTCCCTTTAACTACCTCATGGAAGTATCTAGTATTTTTATCTCCTTCCTGCAGCCAGCTCAATCTAGCTTTCTGGCTCCAGTATTGCTCCTCCTCTTTATAGGCTCCAACTAGTTGAAGCTTCAGCCCTGCCACCCTTCCTTTCTTTCCTTCCTCCTCAGACCTCTTTTCCTTACTGATTTGTTGCTTAAGGTTCTGGATTCTCTGCCTAGTGTTCTCAACAAAACCATTTCTCCACTTTAACAAGGCTATTCTACAGCTCCTAATCTTCCTAGTAACTCTAAACATCCTAGAACCCCTAACATCCTCCCCCCAAGCTCTCTTAACAACGTCTCCTACACCTGCTTTCTGGATCCATCTCTTATCAAAAAAGAAACGCTTCTTCTTCTTCCCTTCCCCAGGCTTAGTATCCAAAACTAGCATACTGTGATCAGAGGCTAAACTCTCTATATGAGTACACTTAGGTTTTTCAAAAAGGTTATGCCAACCACCACTGCACAGACCTCGATCCAATCTTTGTTTGATCTCATCATTTTGCCACTGATTACTCCAGGTCCAAGGATTCCCCTCAAACCCAATGTCTATCATTCTATTCTCCTGTATAAAGCATCTGAAATCATGGAAGCTCCACTCCTCCCTAGTTCTACCACCCCACTTTTCCTCATTAGAACACAGATCATTAAAATCCCCCATTATCAGCCAGTGATCACCCCACAACTCTTTCCTTCTTCTGATAACTTCCCACTGTCCTTTCCTTATCTGACTGTCACAAGAAGCATAAATGCCTACCAGCCACCAATCCTGTTTCACTTCCTTATCCTCAATCAGCACTTCAATAGTGAAAGCTGAGCTCTTAATGTCTTTTACTTTGGTCTCCTCGTTCCATAACACAGTCATACCCCCAGATCTATTCATAGCCTCAACCACAAAACTATTGTCAAACTGCAAAATGCGCTTAACTTTCTCCATGTACTTCACCTTATTCTTAGTTTCACTCAAAAATATCAGGTTCAGGGAGAGGAGGTTCTTCACCTCCTTCAAATGGGGAATTGTCAAGGGGCTCCCTGCTCCTTGGCAATTCCACACCAAAGCTCTCATTGGTCCTTTGGGGACCAGTGAGGGCTGATCCCTTCCCCTTCCAGAGAGTCTAAGCAAAAACCTGTTCCTTGGTCTCCTTTGTATTTCTTCCCCAACTGCACCTGTTCCTCAATAGCTTCCATCTCTTCATCTCTAAGATGAAACTTCCGTTTCATCCCATTACTCTCCTTCAGTGGAGATCTCCCCTCTCTAACTCCTTTACTCACTCTTCTGAATCTCCTCCCTTCTCTTTTTGGACCAACTTGATTTTCTTTGTCATTCAACTCATCAGTTTCCATTCTCATAAGGGCCTCCCCTCCCATGAAATCTCCTCTCTCTACACCCTCTACATCACCTATTCTGCCCTCTCTTAGATCCATAGCAATACTCTGCAAAACTATATCCTCACTTGAACCTTCAGGTTCTATAAAAGTTACTTGACTACCTTCCTTGCCCTTACCACTCACCCTTTCTCCCATTCCTAACTTAGAGGTGCTTCCACTCTCCTTCCCTAGCTCTCCCTCCCTAAGTCCCTCCAATCTCCAGCTTGGGATATTCCAATCTACTTTTTCCTTGTCTATCACAGGTAAACTACCCTGCTCCTTCTCCTTTAAAAGCCTCCCAACGCCCAGCTCCTCACTCCCTCTGCTTATATCTGAATTCTGCTTAGTTCCTGACTCTTTATCCTGACCCTCAAACTCCTCAACCCTGACCATCTCACCACTCCTCACCTTCCAAATCTGTTTGTGTGGTGTCCAGCTATTAGGACTGGTGTCTATTTGAGGGGAACCTCTCCCCCCTATCACCCTCATCCAGGGACCATACTGGTTCTGACTCTGTCCTTTTTTCAGCACTACAAAAGTCTTACAATTTTTTTCACTATGCCCTACTATACCACAACTATAACAAAAGTCTGGGCATTTCTCATATTTAAAAGGAAGCCATTTGTTCACTCCACTCACCTGCACTGTAGTACCTCGCAGTAAAGGCTGGGTTATATCTATCATAGCCAACAGTTTCAAATGTTTTCCTTCCTTACCACCAGTCTGCGAAATCACCACGTCCCTAACCTCATTGAAAATGGATCCAACCTTCCTCCCTACTGCTTTAGACAAGCAATGTAAAGGTAGATTCCACACTTGCACCCAAATTGGAGCAATGCAGAACGCCTCCTCATTCTCCTCAATACCGACCTCCCAATTCCTAATTACTAAAATCTGATTATCTATGATCCAGGGGCCCCCCATAAGAATCCTTTCCCTATCTTTAGGGTCCGGTATAGTAAACTGGAACTGATTAGGTCCCAGTTCAGCTACCTTAAGACCTTTTGGGTAGCTCCAAGCCATGGTAGCAAAGTTTTTAACACCTGTAAAATTAGCTATCTTCTCTCCTCGTATTCTCCCTATAATACTCCCCTGACACTCCAAAATTCCTTCATCCAGGTCCCCCACCTCTAGAAGAGTACTTCCCACCTCCCTCTCCGAAAGGGCAAACTTTTGCATCACTCCCACCAAGTCTTCTGCCATAATGTCACTTGAGCTATACTGAAAGAATTCCTACCTCTAAGGACCAGAAAAACACAGAACGTCCAGCCCCTAAGGGGTAAACGTTAAAGAAAGCAGCTTTAAAAGACAGATTGACTCAACCAATGAGAGCAGACACACCCAAACCAACAGTGTTCAAGCGTGAAAAAGAAGAGACAAAAGAAAAAAAACCAAGAGACAAAGCGAGCACAGAGATACTACCTTATCCAGACTGTCCTCCGCTCTCTTGAGTTGATACTACCTTCCTTCAGCTTTAAGTACTGTGAATCAATCTATGTTTTTGTTTTTTCCTCCATTCTTCCTCTTCTTTTTTTTTTTTTTTTTTCCTTTTTCCGGTTCTCCACCAACCGACAGCTCCACAAACTCTTCTTCCTTACAGACAACTACTAAACAAAGTGCTAATTAATATCCACTCATTTGAAGTGCTTTAAATTCCACCTTCAGACAACGTTGGCTGTAAATGCAGATCCCCACATTGATGTTCCCTGAATTGTTGCTTGAAATTTCAAAAAACCCAAAGTTCCCACCAAGGGGAGAACGGCTCTCTTCCCAAGAGAGAGAGAAACGCCTCTACAAGTGAGAGGATACTTTTTTTCCATTCTTAATTGGTCTTCCAAATTAGCACAATATTTAATATGGTCCCTAACACTGAAATTCCGGTCCTTCAAACTTAAAAAAGGTTCCAATTTCGTCTACCAAATCCATTTTATTAACAGTTTTTTAAAATTTTTTTATAACATGGGAGGAGGAGAGATTTAGAAAGAGAGGGAGTGGAATTAGAAGTATTTAGAACCCAAAAACTAGTATATTTTAGAATTTCAACCTTAACCACTAAATCAAGATCTCCTTAATTCCATTTTATTGTTAACAGTTAAATAACTATAACAACAAAAACTAAGTAAGGTTGTTTCATTTTTCTACTAAGTGCTCTTCCCTCAATGACTTTAGTTAAACATGTGCATTTTTTTTTTGTTGAATTAAATTAGTTCATACCAGTTTTTTGTTTAATGAACCTCCAAATCTCTCTATGTTAAAATCATAAGTAACCAGCAAAAAGATCCCATTCTTAAAATAAAAAATCTAATGGCAAAGAACTTATTGTAGACAAATTAAAATAGTTGTGGTTATGTTTATCCTTTTGCTAGTAAACCCTTGTACAACAAGTAAATATTTAATACTTTCAATTAGTGGCAAAGAGCAAATTCTTCTTAGTTTTCTAAACATAACTTACAAATTAATAACATTCATAGAACATAATAAGTAGTTGTTACACATATATGTATAGACATATGTACATATTGATATGTATGTATAAAGTAGTAGATTTGTATGTATTTCTTACAATTAATGGGAGCATAGATAATAGTGTTCAAAAAATATCATAGTTCTAATACATAGTTTCTTTTGAATCAGTTGGGGCACATTTTCTCCTTTTTGGAAAGGTGAAGCTTTGCCCCTCTCTTTAGCAAAGAGGCTTAGAAGACCAATTTGGAATGGACCTCTTAGTTTGAAAGACGAATTTGAAATCTTTTCACTTTGATGAATAAAAGTGAGATTTTTTTCTTTTTTGTGGACCAAATGAAGCCTTTTCAACTCGAGTGACCATATTGAGATGTTTTGCAACTTTGGTGGATAAAAAAGAAACTCTCTCAATTTAAGGAATCAAAATAATTTTTAGGCTAGTTATGAGTACTAAAATGAAATTAACCCAAAATACTAGGTGACTAGGTGCCATTTTGGGCAGGCCGGCAAGAAAAGAAGAAATACAAGAGACAATAAATACAGAGATTATATGTGGTGTAAGTAACGATAATATTTTGTTGGCGTTACATTCTAAAGAAAGCACATATGAGGTTGACAGATTGTATATTTTGCTACCTGGTCAACAAGCCAAGCTGAGATGCAAGATGGCTTCCTTTTAGTTTTGTTCTTTCTGGTTTTTGGATGGATCAAGCCCTAAAATTTCATGAAAACAAAGTATTCAAAAAGTATGGTTCAAATAATACTAACATAACTCACACATACTTTTTATTATGAACAGCATTATGTTTTCATTTTGTTGTTATAAAGTTATACAACTTGTGTATAGTGAATTATAACTTATTATTGAAGTTTACACTGCTTAGAAAAAATTGTCAGTTTTCACCCAGAGTTTCTATCTATATTTTACTAAGCTTATTAGATAGAGGGTGGAGGGGAGGAGCGGAGAGAAAGCCAATATATCACATTTATTAAGCATAGTTTTGTAAATTTTCTATTTATTTGAGGTAGAATATCGTGATTTAGAAATTTTTTAGAAGGTCTAGAATGAAGAGGGAAAAGAAAAGAAGCTTTCAGTAATTTAAATCCAAAAGAGTACCACTAGACTGTAAAAGACAGAAAACAAAAAAAATGTTTCCATAATTAATATTTTCAGACTCTAAATTCAATTTTCATAATCAGATAGTATAAACTTCCAAGGATAAAGATCAAGAGCAATTTGATGAAAAAAGATTGGGGTTTCAAAAGAAAATAGAAAAAAAAAGAATCTTCTTGGAGAAGGAAAATCAAGTTGTTAAAAAGGAGAAAATTCCATCTACGCCGAAAGTTTGTCGGTAATGAAATCATTGATGAGTTTGTCACGAGTGAAGATTCAGCAAATTGTATGACACACTTTTGAGGTCTTTTCGTGTTTTTTGGATTGAATGTTCTTGTATTAACAAATGACAAGAGTTTCAAGTTTGACAATGCATGTGTTGTTTTGGAAAATAATTTCAGTTCCTCATTTAAGGAAGTTGTTTTACATCGAAATGGGGAAAATAATTTCTTGTGTAAAATATTTTCACCAGTTCTAAGGCAACCAAACACCGGAAATTGTGAAAAACATTTTTTAGAAAATATTTTCAGTCCAAACAAATACGGTCCCTTAGTTTTGTTCTTTCTGGTTTTTAGAGGGATCAAGCCCTAAAATGTCACGAAAGCAAAGTATAATTTCAAAAAGTATAGTTCTTTTTGGAGGGATCAAGCCCTAAAGTTTCACGAAAACAAAGTAAAATTTCAAAAAGTATAGTTCAAATAATACTAACATAACTCACACGTACTTGTTTATTGTGAATTGCATTATGTTTTCATTTTGTTGTTATAAAGTTATACAACTTGTGTATAGTGAATTATAACTTATTATTAAAGTTTACACTGTCTAGAAAAAATTGTCAATTTTCACTTAGAGTTTCTATCTATATTTTACTAAGCTTATTAGATAGAGGGTGGAGGGGAGGAGCGGAGAGAAAGCCAATATATCACATTTACTAAAGCATATAGTTTTGTAAATTTTCTATCTATTCGAGGTAGAATATTGTGATTTAGAAATTTTTTAGAAGGTCTAGAATGAAGAGGGAAAAGAAAAGAAGCTTTCGGTAATTTAAATCCAAAAGAGTACCACCAGACCGTAAAAGATAGAAAACAATAAAAATGTTTCCATAATTAATATTTTTCAATACCAATCTTTATTGCAAAAAAATTCTTGAGTAGATATAGTTACAAAGTTAATTCAAAGAATCGTGTATCATACTTAGTGTATAGTCAAGTGCAGGACCATTACCATAACTTGCATTTCTTTAACTCGTGTAGTAGCACAGATAAGTTTAGCATCTTCAACAGCTTATCAACACATGCATGCCATAATATGAATTGTGTAATTTTTTGGGATATATTTTACTTTAACTTTTTTAATTCTACAAAATTTGAACATAAACACAAATTTGTTTCGTGGCACCTAATAGGTTTCAAATTTCAATGACAATATTCAGAATTCACTTTGAGAACAATTAAAAAACAAAAAATCTTCTTCACATCTATCTCAATCTATATAAATCACTATTGAATCTTTACTTTGGCAATTCTTGCTTAGATTTTAAGACCATCTTCTCCCTTTCAAGAAAGCACAATACTTTCTGTTGAAATTGTTTTGTCATTCTTCCATCAAGTCTAACCAAACACGACAATGTTAATACTGAGTCAAATTTCAGGCTCAAGATATCCATCATGAATCGGTCTGTAAAGATTCCAAACCGGCAGAGAATTAAATTAGTTGTTGATCCTCCCACCTATTTCTCTTAAATACCCTTCAAAATATTGTTGTTTTCTCTCCAACCAACAAAGATAAAGCTAATTCTAACGTTATTGTTTTCCTTATAAATATGATGAAGAATTTTAACTTCCAATATCACTCTGCGATGATAAACCTTGGAACTGTATTTTTCATTGTGATCAAATTTAAAGAGTTCGAGCAAAGCGCAATAAAAGTGCTAACATTGCATGTTAAGTTATGATTCTTCACATATTTCATATTAAATTCCTTCCAAAAAAATTTAATATTTCAGTTTTTTAGATGTGTATATTTCTCTTTCTGATAGTTGTATATTTTTTTTGGAGAATCTATTGTTATATTATTTGTTTTAAGGATTAATCTTTTCTATATTGACAGTTTATACATTGTCAACGTTGGATGAATGATAATTATATAAAATTTGAATTTAAAATTCAACATTTACACATATTATGCAACAACGATAATATATACATTGTCATTAAATTTACTTTTGATTTAATTCGTTAATCAAGTGTCTCCTAGAAAGCTTTTGCCCGTAAAATAAGTTAAAAAGGTGTAGCTCTCTCGAAGCCCAAGGCTGTTTACCACAAACGAATAAGAGAAGAAAAAGTCAGCCCAATGCAGCCGGTAGAATAAATCACGGCGTTCAATCTTATCTATCCACTAATCATTTGGAATTTAGTTCGGGTAAATTTTGAGTTTGGGATTATAGATTTTATTTTGGGCTCAGTTAGGGTAGCCCAACAAAGGATGCAAATGGGTTTTCTTGAGTGAGTTTTGGGCTACTATATTTCAATCCAAACAAACCCAATTGGCCAATTTGCTTCTTAACATTCACGTTCAAGAAGGAGCAATCTTGAATCCTAATGCGTTTATTATCATCAGATTCGATGTGACGTGCGGCAAATATAATTCCTGTGTGAGGCTTCGTTTAGGGTTGCAGTGCGTCTATAAAAAAAAAAATACTTTTAAACATTAAAAGTATTTTTAAAGCATTTGATAATTAATTTTTCATATTTTAAGTAGGTCAACTTTTGGTAACTTAAAAGCGCTCGTGTTAAAAGTGTTTCTTTATAAGTTACTGCAATTTCAAACGGGGCTTAAATTTGAAAAAACACATGATTTGTTTGCTATTAGGAATAACTGTTTTCTAGAATAATTTAACTTGGTAGTTTTAATGTTTAATATGTTCTACACGTGTAAAAATTTCTAGTGGATGAGAATTTCATATTGAATAAAAGTAACGTGTCAGGCACTTAGTTCCGCTAGTATAAACAGATCTTTATAGTCAAGCAAAAGAAATTATACAATTCTTTTCTAACGCTTTCATCTCCTTTCTCTTCAAAATAAAGATAAAAATACGTATATGGTTATTGAATATGGTTTCTTCACTTCAATTTTCCTAAGTTTCACATTACCCTTTTTGCTTCAAGTACTGTGTAAGAAGCCTGAAAAGTTGCTACCTATAAAAACAGAGAGCCAAATCTGATCTTTTTGGCGCTTGTATCTCACCCAAAAGACACAAACTACAAAGCGTTGCAAACTTTGGAGTGATTGAGCAATGTAATAAAAGGAAGATATTTATGCTGGCTTAAAATTCTAGACTAAAATCCTTCCTAGTTCCTGAAATAGACTGTTTCTACTAATCAAAAGAAACGAAAAGTGAAAAAAAAAAAGTTGCATTCCTTAGTGAATGAGACAAATGAAAAGTGGTGTCTGTTGATTTTATAAAGTCATGGCTATTGGCTAAGAAAACAAATTGCTTATGCAAAGTCTTCCCTATATATATGCTGGTATGATTTCTTTTGCTTTTAGAGTATGAATACATGAAAGTTAACGTAAAGAATGGTTATCAAAGACAAGTAATTTGACAGAAGGCCTTGATTTTTCTGTTTATGAGAGAGGTACTCCATTTCTTTTTCTCTGTTTAAATTTTTTTGATTGCCTTCTGTTTATGTATTTATTTATTTGCTAAAAAACCAAATTTATTAATATCTCCTAAAAGCATTCCTCCTTATATTCTGTTTAATTAGCTTTTTGGTTACTATTTTTTTTTTCTATATCAGAACAAATATGCTTACAAAAAAAAAAAAATTAGAACAACTTTTGAAGTTTAACAATTCAAAGGAAAAGATAAATATATATTCTTGTGTTATAAAGTTGAAAGTTTATATTGAACTGACAATTGTTCATATTTTGGAGGGTTAATCATCTATGTTAACACATCGTTTTCCCGCACGTCTCCTTATGTGGACGACTGCGTAAGGCAAAGGACACCAACCTTGTCAACATAACCAAACAGTTAACTCAAGCTAAAAAATCCCTACTTTATTACAAAAAATGAGTCGTGTACTAAGAATTTCCTATTGTCCACATCAATCAATTGAACTGGTATATAAATCATGCTTGTAATATTTCAACCATTCTTCAACAACTCATCAGAAGATTAATTGTGCAGATTGCATTTTCAAGCTGAGATTAAATATGGCTCTACCAAGAAGATCAAAGAGAAACCTCAAAATTTGCTGTGGTGCTTCAGCAATAGGTCTCATCATTCTTGTAGTTGTTTCTGTCACACTAGTTTTTACTGTTTTCAAGCCTAAAGATCCCTTGATCAAACCCTTACCAGCAAAGCTAGAAAACGTTCAATTTCAATTGTTTCCAACCCTAAGCCTAAATGCAACAATGGGAATAAACGCCACCATTTACAATCGAAATTATGGAGGATTTCAGTTCAAGAACTCCACAACTTTTGTTGATTACCGTGGGATGAATATCGCTGCAATCCCGCTTGAAGAAGGAAGTGTTCCAGCAAGGGGAAAGCTTAATATTAGCACCATTGCTAATATTACTGCAGAAAAGCTGGTTACAAGTCCATATTTTTGGCAAGATTTTGGTTCTGGGCGTTTGAACTTTACATCAACTGCAAATTTGCATGGTAAAGCGGTTGTGCTGAACGTTTTCAAGTTTGATGCAAAGGTCTTTAGCACTTGTGACATTTCTGTTCAAGTTCTCAGTCAAGAAGTTGATGTCGATTGCACTGCCAAACTCAAGCTATAATTAACAGTGTATCAAATTAAATCACGTACTTTTTCTGTAATTATATGTAGTTTCTTTCCTTTTTAGCACTAAAATCATATCATTTAGGATATGGGATGAGAAATGTTGAACCACCAACCTTAATGCTTATGTTTTTCAATGTGAAATGTACAGATTGTCAAAGAAGTGGTTAATTAGGACGTGTGCACTTGTAGACATGGCTTATATCATAATGCACATTTAAAGTGTCACTAGATTCTTAAATTTTTTTGCCCCCAAATAATATATCTGGGCTAAGAACTAAGGAACTATTATTTTTTTTTGGTGGAATCATAATAGAATAATCACATCTGTTTTCTTATTATGCCGGCAAAGTATTCAATTTATTGGCAATTTTTAGTGAACCGATCCTTCCTTCTAGCAATAACTGAACATGATTAGCATATACTTATAATTGTTTGTATCCAAAGATGCGAGATCTGTTTACAAGATTTTGTTCTCGTCTAAGATTTTGAATATATCAATTAGCGTCTACTTTAAGGCAGAGTTTGCTGAAGTTTGTTTCATTAAGATGCAATTATTGTCAAACCAACATGCTTAGGACTAGAAAACTATCTTGTTTTATTGACGGGACCAAAAGGGAGAAATAAATCTAGTGCAAACTGCGAAAGCACTCATATCTTTGCAAAGAGGGTTTTTAGTTTGACCTTAAAAACGAACTCTATATAAACTCCTCAAGACTGGATCATTTCATTGTTTGGAAATAGATGCATGACATAGATATATAAACTTAGAGAATGGTAAGTTTGACTATTTGTCAAAAAGGTAAATAGGAATATTATAGAAGAAATAAGTCTTATATAATATTTTAGATGTTTTCACCTCTAATCTTTAGATATTTTTCTGAATCTTTAAAATTTCAAACGATACAAATTACCCGATTAGAATAATATTTGTAGCTTTCACGGTATGTGATGTTGGTCATGTTGGTATAATCTATATCAGAAATATGCATATGTTTAGCCATCGGTAGTGTATTCAATTCTTGATGTGCAAAAACTATGATTGTTTATTCCTAAGTTGTAGTTTTCATGCTTATTCAACACAATTATTAACCGTACTGCTACTATAGAAGAATAGTTTGTGTATTACTATTCTTACGAAGGCTAGACTTGACCAACCAACAACTTCGTCTAGGCTATTCTGCGCAATGAACTGTGATCAATAAGATTTTGAAACCTTGGAAGAAAAGCATTTGATTACGGCAAGTTTCAAAGAAAATCGGTATAACATGTTGTCAATTTGTCCTCATTTCAGATTGAAAATTTCAGTAAGGCAACATGCTGCCTCTCTTTCTCTCTCTCTGGGCTTTTTGGAGATCATTTCTGGTAGAAAGTCTACTGAAGTCAACATGAGATAACCATCTAGCAGCTAGATTCATTGAATCAGACATGTAAGAACAAAATTTTGGAATAATCTTAGCAAAAATGGCCATGGTCATCTACTTTGTTGGAAGCCATTCACGAGAAATGGGGAGGTCAATATCAATAAATATCACGTAAAATCATTGAAATTTGCTTTGTAGTTTATTCCTATGATTCAACAGTTATGTCTGCTACGCAAAGGACATTCTTCTCTCAAGTGTCAAATGCACTTTTTCAACTCTTGAATATTCTTTGCTACAACTTAAAATTAGAGTTTGATTAGTAGCCGGCAATGTAATAATATGACTGATTCTTGGGAAAACTGTAAAATTGTTAGTCCATATTGGATCTGTCATCTATTACATATTGTCTTCCATGAATTAATTTTGTTTATGCCTTCAAACTTCGAAACATTGTGATCAAGTTTTCCATATGTCATTTTCCCACATTTGGATCATTTAAGACTAAAAACCTTGCTGCTTCTGATTTGAGAAGAATTGGTGACTTGCAAACTTGTATACGTCTATCATTAGTCATTTGTATCTTGTATTGAGAGGTTTGGCAAATATATTTACTTGGTTTATTCATGTTGTCAATATTGTTACATTTTCAAAATGTTCTAAGTATATTTTTCGGTATATATTTTGGAATTGACATGAGAATTGGGCTATGTTAAGTTGAAGTTCTGGGTCAAAGGACATAACCAATATTGTGCTTAATTTATTTTCTGATAGAAGTAAGAAAATTGTGTTCCATCATGGTTTTGGAGTTGATTTGACAAGAACCACATTGCTTTCATAGTATTCTTTATTGCGGACAGAGTAGAAAATTCCTTAAGTTAAAATTGATATATAAGAGTAAATGAGGACTTATGCGAGATATAGAAGCTTAAATGTATCAAATGTAACATAAGAATAATCATCTTTTTCATAGAACAAACTCATGAGATGCTCTCCCATTTTTTTTTTTTTTTTTTAAAACAAACTCATGAAATGGAGTTGTAATGTTGATTTCTATGTTCCGGCCAAACCTTGGTTCATGAATATGAAGTTCAATAATGCCTATCCTCCAAGATTTTGAGTCATCTGACCCTATTGCATTTTCTTTGCATTTATACATCTTTCATCCCTCAACCTTATCCTGTTCAATTATAACAATTAACTATGATGCTGATACGTAAAGGACTACACTTACCAAAATACAAAGAACTAAGTTGGCATAGATTCGGATTACAGAGGACAAAACAGATTACAAGTCAAGAATTGGTAATTGAACTAGTTGAGATCCAAAGAATCTAAGTACCAAATTAGTGGCCTTGGCATTTATTTTTGCATTTATAGTTCCTTTATCAGTTTATGAGATATTAATGTTGGCATCCTTAAGCAAACAGGCAGATTAACAGGCAGATTAAACAAAGCAAACTATATCCTTGTGAGATATAGGTCCTTCTTCTAGAGTGCTAACAGGCAGATTAAGCACCTGGCAAGTGGCAGTCTGGGATAATTTTAAAGCAGATAAGTATAGAGGCCAGCAAATGTAATTGATTAGTTGGCTGTGATGTACAAGACTCGAAGCTTAATTGACTCCAAAAAGATAGAGTCCGCTATTGATCTTCTAATACAAATTGTTATACCATCATGGCTATGCATTTAACTTGTAATAGCTAGCTAGGCTGTGCAATTTTAAGTGTACCACAGTCAAATCAAGTAAACAAGACGGATGATAAGGAACGAAAAAATGCAGTCCATGATTAATAAAATATAATTCTTGGTGACAGCTAAAGTGTTAGAGAAAGATTAGGACGAAGTCCAATCAAAACAAAGTGCAGCATATGGAGATTTGAAATGCGTTTCATCAAGCAATATAAGGAACTTTTGGAGTTCTTAGTGCTAGTAACTTAGGGTACTTGTGTTTGTTCAAGACAGTTTAACTACTTCCCAAAGGCATACAATACGTTCTCCAATTCGCTAGCAAGAAATGTTTTTCTCTTCAATGGTCTAAATCTATTAGGTTTACAAAACAATGTTGTACTAATTACATGCTTTAAAAGTTTCAAATCTATCTTTCAGTTTGTAAAGTTTAGAGTTTTTCTTGAACTAAAAAATTTTTGGCCTGTCGAATAAAAAAAATTTCAAGTCTATCCAAGAGATAACATGATATATTCGAAAAAGTGATCAGTTTCATCCCTCATATTTTATAAAAATATTCTTTTAGTCACTTATTTTTAAAACGAAGAAAATTCGTTTTTGGCATTTAAAAACTGAAGCAAATTCGTCCCTGAAATCAACTTTCAATCTGAATCTAACTACCCAACAATCCAATTTTAAATTTCAAAGATATAATTAGTAGATCACTTGGTTAACTTGAGCTGTCATGTTTGATATATTTTTATGCTCCTCTATCACTATGATTTTATGCATGTTTTGTCTTTAAAAGTGCTATTTAGTTGTGTTTTTATGGTTGGACAGTGTTAAAGGCATTTGTGGTAAAAATAAAGCAAAAAGATATTAATTAATAGGAAAATGTGACCTCAAGTGGTTAGCAGCTGATGGGTGATAGGATGGGGGCCAAACAGAAGACCCATTTGAGCTTGAAGTTGAATTCAATCAAATTAACAGTCTATCTATGATGGGCGCCCGTCTTACAACCCGATGTAAGACCCGACATGCTCTAGACAAACGACTCCTAATTTAAGTGAGCTATTTGATTCTATCCTAGAAACCAGAGAATCTGTGAATTACTACCGGCGTTCGGGGTAATTTAGGCCAAATGGTTTTAGTTCGACCTGGACTCCCACTACTACATGTTTTGGGTTTCTAGTAATTAATCTTTGACACTCGCGACAAGTGATCATAATTCAACTTCATATTCACGTGAAATTTAATGAACCCAAAAAGGAAAAATAAAAAATTATGACATAAAAAAGAAGAAATAATCTTTCCTAAATTGTCATTATATACACTGATAGGTCTAGATACTTGATATATCATTTCAATTTAAATTTAAACACCAAACTTTGTATGTATGATATGTATCTAGACTCGCAAGTGTATATTCTAACGGTGCATGAAAAGATTTATCCAAATAGAAACCCTACCATTCCAAGACAAAGAATGGTCTTTTTATGTTATAACTTTTTAATTTATTTTCTTTTTTGGTTTAATAAATATCATGTGAATGTAATGGAGTTGATCGAGTGATCTATTAATTATATCCTCAAATTTATTACTGGATTATTGGATGGTATGATTCAAATTGAAAGTTGGATTCAGAGATGTAATAGATTCAATTTTTAAATGTAAGGGATGAATTTATTTCGTTTTAAAAGTGAGTGATGAAAAGAATATTTTTGCGAAATATAAGGGATGAAACATGTAATTTTTCCCTTTTATTCCCCTTACAAGAGATATATAGTAGGAGATTAATTGTGCTTTTCTAGTGTTTTTTAGGGCTTCTCCATCCAAGTTGGCATGTACAATCCATTAAGATACTTTAATCATTAGCTTTATTTTGTCTATATACTTCGATAATCGTAAATCATTGATTAAAGGTCTTATCATGCACATTGAATGTTTGGTGTTATTGACGTGTAAGCCATAGAGTTTAGCTCTAGCCTATTGGTTACTGTATCATTTCAACAGCCTATGGTATGAGCCAGACCATTTATCTACCACCCAAAAGTCCAGAACTCCATGTTACCTTATTAAAGCTTGTTAACCATATTACTGACCGATAAAGTTCAATTTATTATCAATTTCAATCATTTCGAACATAAAAGATTATTTTGGGTTCAAATGCTCCTGATTATCCAACCTTAAGAGGCAAGTTTATCTTTTGGGTCCAATCCAACTATGACATTAGTGACTACTTTATGCTGCATATGTTTGCGAACCCTTTAATTTACCACCCAATTTCAATTCTCAATGATTAGATTCTGGTTAATTACTATGTCACGGACCAATAAGTTGAATTATTTTGGTCAAATTGAATGATTAATAAACAACCTTTTTTGGCTCACATGCTGATCATTATCCAACCTAGGAGGGGTGGTTTAACTTTAATCTCTAATTAGACAAATGAAAATTCTCATGTCATGACTGTCTTTCTGACTTAAATGCACAGATGTACATGGAGTGCGGTCATTTCCTTTCGTATCAGATCATTCATCATGAAACCGACCTTGGACTTGGACTTAATGGACTTAATCCAAGGATTTATGCGCTCATATTATCAAAACCATGTTGTTAGGGTATTAATTACCCCATCCTTCATTTCCATAATCCTATAAGGGTCCTGGTTTGGAGATGAGTGCTACAATCATTCATTTCGTTGGCCTATCAAAATAAGAGTAATTTTCATGTCTTTATATATCTAATTCATGGAAACTTTACACCTTATGCAAGCGTTTAAGAACTTAAAGAAAATACGTCAAACTTTTTTGTTCAAGAATATGTGAAGAAAAACTTGAAAAATTTATTTTTGCTCACACATATTTAGAGCTATGCCTTTAAAGAAATTCAAATCACACATTTATTATTTACCAAGCACCTTTCTCTCTACCCTTTCAATTATCAAGTTAAACAGACACAAAGACACACTATGTGTAAACTCCTAATAGGGCTGACTTAGGGGCAAGAAGGGGAGGTTTCAAGATTTTATTGCTCATTGATGTATTTAAATATGCTTTCAAGAAAATTAACGATTTAAAGCGTCAAAATAATCATGAAAACTAAATGTAACTCTTCACTATTACGCATAATGTATGTTAAAATGGCTCAAACATCAATTCTTGCCAATGTTCTGTCTTTCTTGCTACTTGCCTGTCACATTTTAATTAATCATCATTATCTTTGTTACTTCGTTTATTTCGAAGATTTATAGATTGAGAGATTTATGAGTTTTATCTAGAAGAAATTAACGGAAAGTCAACCAAAAGAGTATATGCTAGGACAGTTGTGGACTTTACCTGCCGTAACGTTTTTGCACATGGAGGGGTCTTGAATTTGCCGTACCTTTGAATATTTTAATTAATGATTGTCAAACTAATAATTAATATTTCCATTATTTACTATGCTTTTACTAGGAAATTGTATCCTTTTGGATTCTGTGAAAGAATATTTGGCTTCCAATCCCATTTAAAAAAATTGTATGAAGTTGTTGACACATTCATCACCATATTATTCTTCAGTTTCTTGTTTGGTGGGAAATGTGATATATGCATCCAAATTCTGCCAGATATAGAATCACCATACCTAAAACCAGGGAACCACTTTTATTTGTGTGTTAAACATTTTGAGCATATAACCTGAAGGTTTTATAAAACTAGCAGTGTTTGTCAGTGGTAAAACTTCCATTTATTGGAACAAAATTGCTAATGGCTTCATGTAAAAATTCTGTTGCTGTGTCCTCGCCCATGGTTTTAGCCCACAACTTAATAGTTTTTGCTAATTTGGTTATAGACCAGAACTGAAGCGTTGCATTTGATCAACTGTTCCTTTTCTAACAATTCTAGTTAGGTGATGTGACAATTGAATATGATGAATTAGCCAATCGAAAGTCCTTGGTACTAATGTTATTAGCACTACTTGTCAAATGATGGACCTCCCTATACCAATATTATCTCTCTCTTTATTACCTTATACATGTTTCTAGATGGTGTCCTCCTTATTTGTTTCTTTTTGCTTTATCTTTCTCCCATTTTTAAAAATACATATTGATCCTAACATTCTTCAATTTTCTTCTAAAAGTAGTGTAGATTTTCAACTTCTTATTGCATGCACACACACGCATATCCATTTTTCAGGGCAAATTTTTCAGAAACACGTCGAGTTTAAAATTTTCAAATACATTTTCGATCACCATTTTATCTCTATGTCGCATTTACAAGGGCATGTACTCGAAAAGAATTTCCCTAAAAGCATTCAAAAAACCAACCATATAAGTGGATTTCTAGTTTTCCTTTATCATCATGTCAAGATAGACCTTTTTCTAGATAAAATGAGATTGAAATAACTATCTAGAGTGACGGTTAACATAAGCCAGTCATCAAAAGCTACTATTACATTCTAATGCCCTCAAATCATCAGTTTTGCAGTTTGCACCATTATAAGGACTTCCATCAGAGACTGTGGATGATGTAAAGGCATAATTTCTTGAAAATTAAGCTTTTTTAATGTGATAATGATAGAAGGCTTTGAGTCATTATTGGCCACATTAAGCCTAGTGGTTCCCAAACCTCTACTCAAGGTAAAGGAAGAACAAAAGAAAGTCTGGCGGTTCATCTGTCAATTATCCACAAGAAAGCTTAATAGAGTATTTAAAATCCTAAACAATTTTCAGCTAGCTGTCACTGCTTAAGATATGTAGTGACGAATTAAACTCTTAAAACGCTTTTGTCTCTAATTCCTTTCCTTCATTCTCAATCAATAATCCATACCAAAAAAGAAAAAAAATACAACCACTAAAATTTGTGTACTCAAATTTACGCCAACATAAGATGGCAGATTGTGTGGATATATATGAACAAGATTACCAGTAATTCCACTATACATATAATAGTTTAATGATGCTTAATCACATAACGTGAGCTAATACTTGTCAGCTAGCCCAGGTAGTGGAGAACCATGGAGAATGGCATCAGGCAAAGTCCTTTCTTCTTCAACTCCACATAGCCATTATTCTTTCCATCAAAGTTTATGCTGCTTCTTTCATCTGATTGATGTAAAGCAACTGGTCTGGTTTCCTTTCCCTGGAGAATTATCAACAGAAAAAAGAAAATAAAAGAAAAACTTTTAGATATGGTGTGTAAGATTTTCTTGCTTTAAATAGATTTGTTGCAAAAGTTTTCAAAGAGTTGAGAAAAGGCAAAAGGAATTATTTTGATTGTAGTATGCATCGATCATTCTTACCCGAAAATTGCCAATACTTTCATCTGTTCTTCTGTAAGTCGAATCCATCGGCTTCAAACTACTAACCTAATATTCATCATTACATATGATCTTAAAACATAAAACTTTGCTTAAATAGAATGATGAGAAGAAAAATAACTTTAAGGGAAAAAAAAAAGAAGTGCTGAATTCTTGTTGTCAGACCTTGGGGCTATTGACAGGTGAAGAAGCAGTGTCTTCCAGATCATCACAAGAATATTTCTTGGTTCTTTTTTCCTTGACATTCAATCTCCTGGGGACCTGCTGGTCAGAAAATGCAGAACATGGACCGCTTTCCTTTTTGTTGGGAGAAGCTGCATCAGAAACCAAAGAAGGGCTACCATTTGAATATGATGAGCTATCATGTTCCTTCTGATCTGATGAAAAATCGTCAAAATATTGAGTCCATCCAGATTCCTCAGCTGTAGATTGTGCTGTTCCTCGAGAACCTATAAATTTGTTGATAGAAGAACTCATGATAGGACCTTTCTTGAATCTAAGAGAAAAGATATATGAAGAAAAATATGTATGTGGATGGTATTTGTTTGGAGGTGGTTAAAGACTTTGTAGTTTGATCAGCTGTTGCAATTGCTGGCCTTTGATCAATGTGGTGTCGAATCATTATGTAAGGTTGCTACCTTTATATATAGTTTAATAAACTTTAAGAGTGAATAGAAAATGCCAAAAAAGGTTGATGTCAGCAAGGGAGAAAAATGGAGCCCATGATGTGGAATCTTGGTTTAGGGGAAAAGAATTTATTTAGTTAAGGATCAGCAGTTTCAACAAGAAAATTTAAGGGGAAAATGAAAGAACGTGCAAAAAGGAAGAGAAAATTGAGGCTAAATGTCTATGGGGTTTGACCTTTGTAGTTCATGGAAGTTGCACTGAATGTAGGAACCATCTCAATATGGTTCTGTGACTCATCTTTTCTCTATTTTATGCAACCATTATTTTTTTATTCAAATATGCGGATTCTGTTTTAGTTATTATATAATCGATTCATTATAGTATTGAAAGAGACTAGAAGCTTGAAACTACTAGCAAAAGTTCTTCAGAAAAAAAAAAAACCTAGCAAAAGTTAATGATGTCAATTTTGTGGCCACAAAATTTCTTCAGTTAGGCTTGGAAGTTGAACAAGGTAACCAAATTGGTTGCCAGCAGCTTGTGTAACCATGTTCTTCACGATATTGAATAGTTTCCTCTTATTGCCTTGGGGCCAATGAAAGGAACAACCAACAGATTCATTTTATGGTATACGTAAGTTTCTTCTGTTTTATTTTCATTTAATTTCCTGTTTGGGGAGGAGGGTTATGGAATAAACAGTGTATTAACTTGTATCTCTAGGGTTGTCATTGATTAATTATTCATTTAAATTAATGTTTGATGGTGCCATTTTACTTGATCCAACTAGTTGGTGGTTAATTGAGCTGAATATTTGGATAGCAATTTAAAACATCCTTATGAAACAGGACACTGATATGGAAAACATGAAAATACAATAGGCAAATTAAAATTAGTTGTTAATAGGGTTGGGCAAAAGTACTAGCTAACCTGAAAACTCATCATATTCAATCCGAAAATTAGGATATCTGATATGTATTATTTGATCGGGTCAAAAAAAGGTCGGGTACCTACTTAGATGTGGGGTGGGTTAAGATCACCTAATTAAAAATCCGCGGGTACCTAACACGCCTTGCATATATATTTTTTATTTTTTATTTTTATATGCATATTATAACATAATATTTTTAGAGTTAAATAAGTAATTTTATTGAATAAATTGCATTACAAATATGGGAGACTATAGTTTATTTACAAGATTCATTTGTAGAGGTCATGATCTTATGTTTTTAAAAAAAAAGTTTAATTAATTTGGAATATATAATTAAAACAAGTGCTACTTATTTCAAATTTTTATTGATTTTGAATTTTTATAATTTTTTCATTTTTCTTGTATTCTCTCTGCATGTTTGTTTCTTGGTGGGAGACTTTGTTTGAGAAAAAAATCTTTATTAAATTTTAGATGAATATATAAAATACAAAATTAAATTAGTATAAATCATTTTTAAAAAAAATTAAATGATAAGTGGAGCGAGACGGGTACTCGTTGATCCAATCCTATCTCAGCGGGTACTTGATAACTAGGTAGTCACCGAAATGCAGGGTGAATAAGGGTCAAAAAATAGTTGACCTACAAGGTGCGGGTTAGATCAGTCTAATGGTGCACATGGTGGGTACTCGACCCTGCTCACCCCTAGTTGTTAATGCTAGTTTGGCCATCCAAAGTAGTTAAAAATTTCGATTTGGTCCTCCAAACAGGAAAAGATTTCCAATCTAGTGCTTCCATTCAATTCAACCAAAGTTCTAAAATTTGATTACTCAACAAGGGAGCTAGTACATGCATTCTTGGGCAGGGCTCTGCAAGTCAAGAGATGAATTAGTCTGACTAAATTAGAATACCTCCTTCTATTGAAAAAAGAAAAAGCAAAAGAACTACTCAACAAGGGAGCTAGTGCATGTTGAATCATACAATGGGGTACTACTACTACTATTATTATTAGATTTTTAACGTAAAATTGGTATCTTATTGAATAAGAAAAGAACACAAAAAATGGGAAAAAAGAGGAAACAATTGCAAAAACTGAACTGTTACCTAGAGGGTTGATGAGGAAACAAATAAGCTAATTTTCACACCAATCGAGCTAGTAAATGCTCATCAATGGCATAAAACTGCGACTGCAAATTAGTAAAGTCACTCCTCTCAGCATATTTTAGCAACATAACTGACTCCCAAGCAAACAAACCTATCTTTCCTTCTATAATTTTTATTTCCACAAAATTTTCACTGTTTAATATTTTTTCACCTTTTCTTGTTCTTCCCTACAAGGAACAACAGCAGCAGCAGCCACATTTTTTTTTTTACCAGTTTTTTGTTATTACAAAACGCTTAACCAATGTGTTCCCGTTGCTCCATTTTGGTTTGTCGTTTTGACCTGATGTCAATGCTGTTTTTTTTTTTTTGCTAGAATTATATTTTACTTGAAAAAAAAATCAAATTTAGGAGTGTTTTTTTGTTATAAATCATCACCAGTGCCACAAGGTCATTGCCAGCCTGTATACCAACAGCCGCAATGGTGGCTGTTATTCTTCTTAGGATTAAAAAAAGTAAAAATGAAAAAGGCAAAAAAAGTGGAAATATTATGAAAAAACCAATATATTTGCTAGATTCTCTATTAGATCTTTTACTGACTAGTCAAATGTTAGGGATATAATTGAAGTTGGATGGAAGGACCCCATATAAACACTTTGAAGGGCCAAATTGAGAATTGAACCTTCTTTGGTAGGGCCAAATTGGCATTGACCTTAAGATATAACTCTCAATTCCCAAGTTCACTAATCATAAAGTTCGAATTCTTCACCCTTTCTAGAGAAGACACCGAATCTTAGACATCTGCACTCAAATAAGTAATAATGTTTAGAAAAAGCTTAAGGGATAAAAAAGATAACGTGGTAGACGAGCATAGAAAAAGGAAATAAATGCAGTATGCTAATGTAGACTTAGCTAATCGCAGAGGGATACATCATATTATCTGGTTGGTTCATTCAAATGCAAAATAGGTTAGGTCACTAAGCCTAATTTCCCTGCTTAGAATAACTGAATAGATAAAATCAAAGAAACAAACAAGAACTTAAGAAATTAATGGTCAAAAATTGATGTTATTTTGTTGGGCTCCATCATAAATTTGAATTCTATAAGACTCGCATGATAATTAGAAGTGCAACGTTTTGGGATTTTTGACAAACTTATTAAGTTTTTGTAATGAATCAAGGTAAGTGTTTTTTTTATCCCTACTAAGTCTATTTGATAACAAAATTTTCTATGTCAAAATACATTAAGCACCATTTAATGTGGACACATATTTACGTGAATTGCTAAATTTTCTATGAGTAAATTTTATATACACGACATATGTACAAAAGTTAAATTTCAAATTCAAATTTCGCATAGTTGTCATTTATCCAATGCGGACGGTATATACACTGTAAGTGTAGGAAAAATTAATCTATTTTCTATTAGTACTCTTTTGTATTCACTCAAATCCTTATTATCTTATATATACTCTTATATTTTCTCTGTAACGGACACACTTTCACACGTATACACGTTCTCTCTCTCACACACACAGAGACACGTGCACACACTCATAATCATATAGAATCTTTTCTCTCACACACAATATAATTTTTTCTAGGGATAATTTCAGAAACCTCCCTTGAGGTTTCTGACAATTTCATTCGGCTCCCCTCAGGTTTAAGAAATTATACTTACCTCCCTTGATGTAGTAAAATACCTATAATACCCTCCATTTAGTAGACAATTTTAAATTTAAGGTAATAAATTTACAAAATCTAAAAAAAAAATCTATTTTTCTATCTCTTGTATATTTTCTAGTTAATATAACCTCTTTTTATTATCTTTAGTTTTGTGAATATTAGCAAATTGAAATTACAAAATCTACAAGAGAGTAGATAATGTGTTAAATTAGAAGGAAATGAAGAGACTCACAGTGATAGAGAAATAAATAATGAAATTGATGATTGAAATAGGAAGAAGAACCAAAGATGTGAAATTTGTCATATTTTGTTTATTGTTAAGAAACACTTTTATAAAATATCAATAATTACATAATGATTTCTTTCATTGGATTAGAAATTTTTTATTATGATTTTATTGTGGAGATAGAATTTATTATCTACTTTTGAGATGTTAATATTTTTAAGGCCATAAGAGAGTTGTAATGGTGGTTCTAGATCAATTTAGTTTATATTGAAAAGGTATTTTAGCATTGATATTTAATTTGGGGGTATAAAATTGGTTGTCAATGGGGTTTTTGTGTGTGTGTGTGTGTATTTTTTATTGTGGCAAGTATTGGTACTGTATATGCAATTTGGTATCTTTGGAATGGTTATTTGATTTATAACTTATACTTTGATGGTTGTTAGGAATTTGGCTTGTTGATTTATACAAAGTGTGAAAGAAAATGATTGACTATACTATAAATTTCTTTCTTAATTTTGTACAAAAGGGTAATTTAGAATTTTTGAAAGAAAATCTAAATTCAAAGACCTACATTGTTACTAAATAGTAAAAGTAGGGGAGGCACATATAATTTTTAAAACCTGAGGGGAACTCTTTGCAATTGTGAGAAACCTCAGGGGAGGTTTGTGAAATTATCCCTTTTTTCTATAACACATATTAAAACTGATCTCTCACTCACATCCTCTGATACAAGCACAGTTTTTATCTTCTATCAGATACACAGTCACATATAGACACATATTCTCTCTATCCCCCTCTCAAACATTCTTTTTCTACTTTAGATAAACGTATTCTTATTGATATAACAAAAAAAACATACGCAGTCTAGCATAACACTAGAAATCTAACGCCCAAACAGGGTAAAACAAACACAAAAGGAGGACCTCGAAACCAACTAGTAAAAAGGGAAAAGCCTAAAGAAATTTGCTTTGCCATGGCAAGCTAAGCTCCCAACTGACTCTACTCATGCTCACGTGCTTCTAACTTAGTATGGTTGCCTGAAAATATGAAATGATTCTACACACAAGAACTTCAACAATCCATAGGTTCTTATTGAAAACTACTTGATTTCTCTAGTTCCACACATGATATATATTTGCTGCAAGTGTCAACTTACATACTTGAACCTTGGAAATACTATGCATAGAATATAAACAGTAACAAGACAACTCAATCGACCATGGATCTGGCTCCCTGTAACACTAAATTTGCTTCTAGACTTGATAGGTCATACCATACTGAAAGAACAAATGCTCTTAATTAAGATTTAGCTTTGTAGATACAAAGCTCAAAAAATTAAAAAAAAAAAAAAAAATCTTCCGTAGTCATCCTCCTCTTGAATCTAACATTTGTACTAAGCCTATATCTACACAATAGCCAAAGCCCAAAAGCAAACTGGGGAACAAAGGTTTCCTGCACACCAGCCATGCCAGCTTACCTCCACCCTCGGTTGATGCAAAGCTATAACTGTATCTTTAACTACAAACTTTCCAAGCCTACTTTGCAAGTAATCCGTCATTTTTGTCCCTAGAAAATTTCTAACTAGGTGGACCAATTGAGACATATATAAAGTGGACGACCTAGTTCAACTAACAGGGATATTAGCCAAGCAACTACTGATGCTAAAAATAAGTTGGTCCCAAAATAGTATTCAGTTCTTATTCAAGCAGTAAATTTGTAACTGTTAAATTCTTCAATTAGATTAGAGTGGTATTATCTAGGCACTTTGAAAGTACAGAGTACAAAAACAGAAATACTCAAAAGGATACTTCTCTTATACAGTATTTTGACTAATGCACGAGTAATGTCTACCTGATTGACTAGTGGTGTCCTTGATAAGTGAAATAGGTTGAAGCATTTAATTTTCTCAAATAAGTTGTTGCTTACTGTTTTTCTCAATTTGGTTAGTGGTATTCAATGTCTTATGAATTTTTTCCATTTTGCCAACACATTGTTTGCATGCATTTATCCAAAGTGATTTTCTTGTAATTTTTTCTCATCCTTATAGATAATTTTTATGTGATAGTTGGATATATATCAATATGAGAGAGTTGACTGATTTTGTCGTCCTCTAAGTAAACGTTTGTGTTTTTATGTTAACTCAAAGAGGAGATGTCTAACAGTAGTGAGAATTGGAAAGAAAAATTTAAGAGTGAAATTTCTGTTCTTTGGCATGAATGCCGACTGGCAATTGTTGTTTTTCTCTTTAGCACCACTTTTTATAGAGTGGAAAATGAGGCTGTCTATAGACTTGGAAATTGAACTTGACTCCAAGTCATACATGCATTGTGTTTAGTGTATCTCGACTGCAGTTGAATTCAAGTTGATGGCCTACTGGTTTACAATTATTTGAACTATAATGTCATAAAACTTATACTTTTGCACAGCAATTTTTTTTTTTTTTTGGCAATCACGTTGAAAACCGAAACCAAGAAAATACTCATATACAAGTCTTTTAGGCATACTTCAAAACTATGAGATCGTACACATTAAAGTAATGAACTTTTAAATTTGAATGCGATAAGGCAATAATAAAATGCATTGCATTCTTTAGTCAATTACTTATTCTTAAAACCTCATCACTAGATTTCATGTGCATAGATAAACAGGACACATCTAAAATTACTTAGCAATTTCACAACTAGTTCAAAAACTTTGAATATAAAGTTTTTTTTTTTTAAATAGGAGCAAGTAGAATGGGCATATATTGCGAATTATTTATAGGCGCATACACAATATTGATACCAGACTCCAAAGCACATAAAATCAATGGATATTATCCTTTCTATTCTGAGTCTATAATTATGACTATTCACATGAAATATCTTGTTTATTAAAGTTTGTCCCGATTATGTTATGCAACATGTAAGATTCTCATCGTCGGGATTATGTTAGTTTTATGATTTGATTATTTAGAAGCAAAACATGCAACGATAACCTTATCTTATGTGAAGAGGCTATTCGTCTTAAAATTGTTGGTTCTAGACCAAAATAAATCATATAAGTAACAATAATTTCTCTAGTAAAATTTAACAAATAAATTAACAAAAATTCATACCTCAATATTGCATTAAAAATGCAAATAATTTGTACCATCAAAAGTTATTTTGGCATGGGTTGATGCGCGAACTAGATCTTAAAATTATTGGATGAACAACTCCTGATCTTCAATCCGACCACCTTGAATTGACAGGTACTAAAAAGTTCAGTAGGGCCGAGATGCGTAGAACGCTCTCTTTAAGACGATACACGCCCCTACGGTATTTTTTAAACCGATGCAGAAGGTCTAGGGCGCCGCCTCCAGGATACAACAGCCCAACTCTATAGTTGTTGCTTCCCTTTGATCTGCACAACCAAGAGAAGCAGAGCCTTCCCAATATCTTACTTTGCCCAAAGAAAATAGAATGAGGGAGAAAGAAATGAGTGTGAGGAAAATAGTATTTAGAATGATCTTTTGTTAAGAGAAGTGTGTGTCCCAAATTTTCCAAAGAATTTCACTATTTATAGGCTACAAAACCTTAAGAAAAAAGGGTTGAAAATGTGTAACGGTTTTTCCATATTAAATTGTAGTTAATTGGTAGAATTTGTAACCTAAAAAGTTAATCCACGTTTGAATGGGTTATAAAGACTCAATTAATTCCTCATTTGAAACAAATAATTCATTTGTAACTCTAATTCAAATAATTGTATAATAACTCCATTCAAAAAGCATTGTAACTCCCACAATTATAATTCCCATAACTCCCAAATAAATTATTATAACTCCTTGTAATGAAACTCCCACAATTATAATTCAAATAACTTCCAAATAAATTATTATAACTCCTTGTAATGATTTGGTCAAGGAAAAAATTAAGATTTTATTAAAATACACCAACATTAGGAAAAGAAAAAAGTGTCAACAAAAATTGATTAACTGTCCAAAAAAACATTTAAAATTTTCTATTCTAAATTTTTGCTTTATCATTATCAGTGACCTATTGGAATTACCAGCTTTTCTTTTTCAACTTTTAGTATTAGAGACTCCAAAATGATATATCAACGTATAATAGAATTAGTTATAAACTGGAATGCTAATGTAACTTTGCTGTAAAAGGAGATAAATGCCATCGTTCATCGTCTTTGCCAATCAAAAATCAATGGTAGACAAATAATAAGTGATCTTAAAATAAAATCATTAAATTGAATATTAACCTCATCTTTCTTTGTGATTTCTCTTGCATAATGTGACTTGGTAACTATGGGCCAACATAAATGTATAATTGTTCAGAGCTAAAATATAAAAGGAGAAAGAAATTAAGCAGGGTAAATAAGGTGAAGAAAGGAAAGGTAGTCGAGGTGAAACAAGAAAAGTTTGCAAATCTAAACAAAAGATGTTTAACTAATTCACTTATCCATTAATTACTAGATAACATCATAGAGAATTTCTATTTAAGATTAGGCTATGTACCAAGTAGGACTTAATAAGCTTTATGGTCCTTGGCTTGTACAAACATTGGATGATTTGGTGTGTTCATTACATATATTTCATAGTTATCTTCTGGGCACGTAATTACTGCATCCTTCTTTACTTTCGTCTTTCCTTTTGTTTGTTGGGATTGTTGTAATTTCAATTTATTTATTATCCGTTCATCCTTTCTACACACTCACTTATTTGACTTGTCTTTTTCCCTCAGTTTGTTTGGGTTATAGTAATTTCACTTTATATATTGTCCTTGGCACCCTCTCTCTAGACGCTAACAGTTTCAGCTAGCCAGCTAAGGTCTGATTCGTGCTCAACTTCCACCTTGCTTTCTTCCCTTCAGGTTTGATCCGTGCTCTATCCTCCAATTCTTTCTTTGTTTAAATTATTATGTATTGTAATCTCTCTCTAGCATTACTCTTTGCATAAAAGAACTGTGAAATTTTTGTCCAAAAAGCAGCTATTCTTAAGCAATTTTTTTAGCACTCACAAAAAGGAGGATTAGAGACACTCTATTCTTCTAGATTTAATAGTTCCTTGAAAGAGGCATTTTTGTGGTTGTATGTCAAAATCCATTTATACCTTGATATATTGAAGAGAAAACTACCTTACTCAAGGGATGGAGATCTTTGATATGCTTTGATATGCACTTATCATTTTTTTTCTTGCCTCGTGACTTGTTTGTACATCTAGTTTATACATTGAACTTTATTAACTCTAACTCTAGGGAAAATGAATGGATTGGGTGGTAGAAGAGAAGAAAGCGTAAATAAGAGATCAGGAATTCGTGACCTCCCACTTACACTTAAAAAAAAAACTTTATTAACTCTAGCGTTGAACTTTGGCTTATTTTTCTAGTCAATTGATGCTAGAACTCTAGGAAAACAAATACTATTTTCCATAGAAAGCAAAAAATAGAGGATGTGCTATTGTTATCTAATAAACTCATCCAATTGTAAGATTTCTCTTATCATTTGTGATTAAAAAAAACTAAAACAAAAGAAAAAATATATGGATAAGAGTTGTACTGTAAAAGTAAAAAAAAAACGATAAGAAAACTAATAATCACAATTAACCAGTTCCTAACACAATTATCTATTTGTACAGGATTTTGTAGGCTTTTGTGAGTTTGAAATGACGAGAACAATTATGATTGGACGACATCCGTTAGTCATTGAAGGAAATGAGAATGTGGGACAATTAGCATCTTCTTCTGGGATTATTGCTGGACAGGTCAACTGTAGAAAACATTTTTCAGTTTCATTTCATCAAAAACTCCATTGAACATCACTTCATTTTTGCGTCATTTTTAGTAGTGGTTCATTTCTTTAGGGTTTTTTTTTTAAAAAAAGTTTTTTCATCTTTTAAATGTTAGTAGCATAATTAATGTCTTGTCTGTTTATAGAAAGAAACATCTTATAGAGTTTTCATACGGGAAAAAGGAAGTCATTGCTTTGTCTTTCAATCTTTAGTTTTTTGGTATATGTAAAAGATAAGAAGGCCAAAAAAAAAAATTTGTTAGATTTCTTAGTCTTCATTACTTCTTCAACATCATTCAAAAATTTTGATAAGTATCGTATCATTTCTCTAAAGTATTCAATTGAAAACTTGGAATTTATAATTTCTTAAATTAATAAGAAACTTGGAAAAAGGTATTAATATAACTGAGGAACAAAAGTGGTGCTAAATTTTGTTCAGCTCCATTTTAGTCCATTTCTTGCAATTCAGCTTGGGACTATTGCCAACGAAATATCTATTAAGTCATTCCATATATGTCAGACTTAACATCTATGTACTTTCAACAAACAAAGACATATAAATCTAATTTGTGGTCAATCAAAATAAGGTATTGGAAATTACTTTTAGTTCTAATTTTTTAATCCATTACCCTTATTTTCTTTTTCAAACACCTTTAATTATTGTAAGAATCAATCATGTGATTCATTTCTATATCAAAAGAATCAAGATTTTAATCTTAACATCTTTTGGTACTCTTTGCAGGCTAATCCTGGAAATAGTAATGTTCCCCCAGCTGATGTGATGTCATATGCATCTGATCATGGCATTCCGGACGATGAAGATGCCGACAAATCGGGCGAAGATAACCAAGATGGCCATAACAGAAAAGGTTGCCATCGCCACACCCCTCAACAAATTCATGAAATGGAAGAGTAAGCTCTTGAAAATTCTTAAATTTACCAATTGCTACATAATTCTTGACCTGAAGTATAGAAACATTCAACAAAATTTAGCATTTTTTGTGTGTCTAAACCCATTCTTTTTTCTCGAATTTTTAGGTTTTTCAAACAGTGTCCTAAGCCGAAGAAACCATAAAGGGTACAACTTGCCCGCGACTTAGGATTGGATCCAAAGCAAGTGAAATACTGGTTCCAAAATAAACGTATGCAAACTGAGGTAATTAACTAACTATATTTTATACATTCCATAATAAATTTCGACAGTTTTATGGAATCTTGAAAACCTTTGTCACACTATAGTCAGTGAAAATTTGCTTGTTGTGAACGTTGATGACTTTAAGGTTTCTTGTAGGCACACACAAAACGTGCGAGAAATGCACATCTCAAGCTTGAGAATGAAAAACTTCGTGAGGAGAACATAAAGTTTAAAGCAGCTCTTATCAATGCTTGTTGTTTGACTTGTGCTAAGTCTCAAGCTACAAGTGATGATTCTCTTGATCGACATCAGTTAAGGGTGGAGAATATTTGGCTTAAAGAAAAGTTACTAAAATTCAACTAATTTGTCAAATTTCTTAACTTAAGCATCTATCCATCATTACTTCTTTTTTTTTTTGAGCATTTATCAATTATGACTAATGCTTGAACTTTGTTTTCTTTTCCAGATTGCCCGTTTGACAGACCTAATGGCCAAATACGCTGGCAAGAAATATGCCAATAACAATGTTGGTTCCTCTTCAATTGGCCAAAGTGGCTCTGCTAATCCTGAGGCTATGATCGCATCCAAAGAATGGCAACAAAATGTTACTAAAGTGAGGGTTGTTGAGGAAGAATTAATTAGGCCATTATCTGGACAGACTATCATTGATAAGACAACAGCTACTATGCTTGTGAATTCAGCTACGGAGGAGCTTATCGGGATGGCTGAAATTGAATATCCTCTATGGATTCCAATCATTGATGATAAGAGCTATATGCCAAATCAAGGTGCTTACTATGATATGTTCACCGGAGGAGTTTGGCAAAAAATAGCTGGATTTAATGTTGAAGCATCCAAGGGAACCGATATAGTCAAGATGAATCATGTGAATCTAGCGAAGATTTTCATGGATACGGTAAGTATCTTTATTGCAATTAATATTTTCTTCTTTTGGTCTTAAATTGATAATGTGACAGATTTGAATTATATAAACACTATTTAAAAACTAATTTGTTTTCCTTTTTGATTTATAGGATAAATGGTTAGTTGTATTCGCTAACATTGTTTCAAGAGCTTTAGTTCTAGAAGTGATATCAGAAGGGTCTGACTCTGGAAACTGCAATGGAACTTTGCTAATGGTATTAGAGTTCTCTATCTTGTTAGCACTTAATCAATCACTGTATCCCAAAACTATATTATTTAATAGTTCTTTTCATGAACAACAAATGACTTGTATGTAATTTGGAATTACAGATGACAGCTGAATATCAAGCCCTCACACCAACTATTCCAACTCGGGAGATGACGGGATTTTTATATCAATACAAGTTTAAATCCGATCTTATACCCGTTAAATTGCAAGTATACAGGCCAAAATTGTAATGTAGGGTATGTATCGGGTCGATCCCATAAGAAGCAAATTAACCAATTACTAGGTCCTTGTTTTCTCTATTATTTAGACTTATGAATAAATTTGAACAGAGAAAGTATATTATTATAGTCTACAAATCTGATATACAAATCTAGTTTAACAAATGTTAAATGCAAATGGAGAAATTTCACTCAAGGAAGAATCTAGGGATGTAGATTCCACTTATGGCATAAACAATACAAATGAATGGATTTACCTCTTGTTATTGTTCTTGTTTAACCAGAGATTCATTTCCAAAATTACCAAGTCTCATTCTCATGAGTAGTTCAGTTTTTCCTATTTTCATGGTGAAATACTAGTTCTACTCTGTTTTCTTTCATGAAATGCTAAGTAATCCACTTAAGTGTATCTCTATTTTCATGAACATACAACTTAAGCTCTACTCATGTGTTTCCATTGTTACTACCAATTCTCATTGAACAATAACAACTATAAACATGCTATTGGTGATCAATCAATAACAAGTAATCACAATTGCACAAATAGACAAGTTAATACAAGATATAACAAGTGTAAATCACATTCAATTCATATCATTTAGCCATAAGTTTCATTTACTCCCTAGATTAAGAAGTTTAGCTACTCATGAATGATTTAACAATCAAATTCACAAGTTTATTAATGCAGAACATCATAAAGTACAAGTACAAGAAAGATAAAAGAAAGCTTAGCCAATTGATGGTCAATTGATGGTGAAACCCTCCAATTTCTGCTATGTTCTTGTACAAGATGATTACAAGTGAAAACTCCAAAAAATGCTTCTCAAAGAACTCCTAGCTAGAGAGAAACTAGTTACAAGAAGGAAAACTAGCTACGTAAGGTCATTCTGGCTTCTCTCCTGTGTTTCTGCATAAAAGGTGGTAGAAAAACACCCTTTTTCTCCTTCATGATACCAACAACTCAGATTTTGTAAAGAAAGTCAAAAGAAGTGTTGTTTTGACTTGTCAATAACTCATTTTGTCTTCCCTTTTGTTACAGAAGCATGTGCCACCGAATTCACTCACTCAAGATAGCTGGAAAGTTGTGTGAAAAGTGAGAAAAACCGGCTGTGCCACTTGCTGAAGAGAGAGGCAGATCCGAGCCTCGGATCCGAGGGGTGAAGATAGATCCGAGCTCAGATCTTATCGATCCGAGGACTTTCTCTGATGGATCCGAGCTCAGATTGTTTGTCCTCGAATACACTGCTCCAGAAGTACAGACGAGGGCTCGGATCGCCCTTTACTCACACGGATCCGAGCTCGGATCCATGCTGGTCATTTTCCAGTTTTTTACTTCTTTTCCTTATTCTTCATTTTTGCTCCTAGTTTCTCTTGTACTTTATCCTCAGCACTATTCTTACAATTCCTTCATCTCGTGCATGAATTTCATACATCAATATCCTTCACAATTTCAGAAAATTAACGCATTAATCCACTCATTTATCAAGTTTTGAACACTTAAACAATATTTAAACAATTATCACCAAAAGAGTTCAAATATGGCTTTAATGTTCTCAAAACATACCAAAAGTTCATGCCAAACTTGTACAAAATATAGGTTAAATATTCACTTATCAAATTCCCTCACACTTGAATCATTGCTTGTCCTTAAGCAATTTCACACATAATTTACCACAATGATTCAAGAGATAAAACAATATATATACTTTTGTCAAATTTAATTCCTCAAAACCTAGAAACCAATCATTGTGCCATTTCTCAGTTTACATTAAATACTCATAATATTCAATTAAAGAAAAATAATTATGCCTTAATTTCAACAAATTCAACATAATCTCTCATTCTATCCTAATTCCACAAATAAGTAAATCACATAGTCAATTTTATGGCCTTCCTCATCCAATGACCATCAAAACTTAACAGTTGAGAGGGATTTATTCACACTTCATTTTACTTAAATAGTGAAAATGCCTTTTTACACGAAAATCAACACTTTTAGGTGAAAATTCCCGGTTTCTCAACATTTCACTTATTCAAATTGCTAAGCATACTCTTAATTCCAATATTTTTTTACGCGAATGTCAACATTTGTAAATGCCAACCCCCGGTTACTCAGTATGTGAATCATTGGAGTAAAAAAATAATATCAATATATATATATATAGATTTTTTTTAACAATTTTTCTTTTCCCTCTAAGCATAATTAAAGGAAGAATCTGGTCTTGTCTTGACTATATCAATCACTTACTTATAAAATTAAGTAAAAATGAGAAATATCATTAAATATGCAAAATTCTAAGCATAATTTTTCTTATTTAACCGAATATACTTTCTAAAATGTAAAAATTCTAATTGCATAATGACTAATTCCAAGTCAAATAAGGACTAAACTTTTCCAAAATATATATAACATTTTATCCAATGGAAGAATTAGGTACTTAAAATTGAACATTTTGACCATTAATTTGAAATATTGAAAAATATTTTAGAAAAATTTTGACAGAGTTTTTCATAAAAATAAACAAAACTCCCTGCCAATAACCTCAATTTCAAGAAAATTAATCTCATGACAATATTTTCAAATATAATTTCAACATTTTTAAGCCATAGACAACTAAAATCATGTATTTCAAGACACAATCATCCATAAGATAAAGTAATCGCTCCTCCACACTTACAATGTTCTCATTGTAAAGACGGTAATTGAAACTGAAACTTTCCTCAAAATAAGTGGTGATTCAGTTTGAAGCCATTAATCCTCACGATCATCCAAATTCTGTGCAAAATGAAACCAAAAGTACGAAGAAACATAAGTAGCACAAGATGATAAAAAAAAAACTACAAAGTTTAACGTAACATAGTAAAAGAAAAATAAAAAAAAACAATGAAAATGAAGATCTTCATGGCTGCTCGGAACGAGAGTCTACGGCCTTCTCAGCTCCATGAGAACCATGTGATGTATCAATATTGCCCTCCTCACGGTGAGACGGCGGAGTAGGTGACTAGCGAATATGGAAATGATCTCCGATCGCACGAAGACGGCGATCATATTTGTCGAGTCGCTCTGTCATCATCCGCTCCGTCTGGTCAATGCGCTCGACGACTCGTATCTCCATACAGCAAATGGCATTGAGGAGCTCTTGCCACTTGGAGCGCGGCAGATGAGGTGGTCGCGAAATGGGAGAAGGAAGAGTCTGTTATGCCTCCGTCTCTTGAGCTTCCGCTTGTGGTTTAGTGTGAGGTGGAGGCTGAGCGGAAGTCGATGCTTCTCCAGTGTCCCAAAACAGAGCAGCTCCAAAATCCGTAAGGATACTCAAAGATTTGAGTATCGAGACACTAACCTCCTCGGTAGCCCTAGTGACAATGGCTCGCTTGGTTCTAAGAGGAACCTTGAACTTCTCAAAAATGAGGGATAGCAGTCGAGGGAACCCAAAACAAGTTTTGCCGGCTCTCATGCTAGAGGTGATCCGCATGTAGCTGATGATGATGCTAGGTAGTGGAATACCAGTTAGTTGCCCACCCAAACCATGCATCATCTTATCTAGGAAGTAGAGGTCACTGTTACGAAGCTCCCGTTTTCCACTTCTTTTTGGTACCACATTGAAGGTGAAGAGATAGAAGATCAAGTGGTACCTAGGCTCGAAGGAGTCGGCAAATACGGTGAGTTTCTTTGAACTTCCTCGCTCCCTATATTGATCCTTTAGGCGCGCTACCGCTTTTCCCACCTGCCAAGGGTCATGTGCCTTGAACTCCTTGATCAATTTGACATCAACTCCTTCGTCTTTGAATTTGGCGAATTTGACGATTGTTTTCCGATTGAGAGCCACTCTCTTGCCTCGAATACAGGAGACTATGAGGTTGCCACTGTGACTCTGTTTGTTTTCTACATTGGCGTAGAACTCCCGGACCAGAGTTGGATAGTAATGCTTGGGCAATTGTAGTATATCCTCTCATCCGAGTCGTTTGAATGCCGTGGAGATCTTATAGTGGTCATCCACCTCCGGTGCCAAATGTTTTTCAACAATGATCTCCTTGTCTAATCCGGCTTCATATCACTGTTGGTTTTCAAGCGAAGTGAAACGAGTGGTATCATAGTCAGGAAGTGGCTCGTCACGGCTAGTGGACACTGCCTTATGCCTGGAGCGAGGCGGTGACTCAGGTGAGGGAGATTCCTCCGACGGAGTTCGTTCCTCACTTGAAGACGGCGAAGGCGTGCGAATAATACCCTTCTTGTGCGAACCATCGTGCCTATATCAAAAACAAGATCACTTCATATCAGAAACAATCTAACTCCTTGGAAATACATGTGCAAAATGATGAGAAGTAATTTGAGAAAATTTCGGCAGAGTTTCCTCTTGAAAAAGGACAAAACACCTTGCCAAGAATTACCAAATTCAAGCTAATACCCTATTTTACCAATTCTCAAACTTAATTGCAACATGTATGATATCAATTTCAATCCAAAATTGCATTATATGGCTTGAAAAATCCACTCGCCACTCCATCTCTTTAAATTTAAACAATAAGCTGGAAAAAGATAATAACTAGTAACATAATAAACTTGGAAAGTCATTGGATGCACCATCAAGTTTGGAAAATCTCATTAACTTAACTTTACAACTCTCATGCTACTATCATATTCAACTTGGACCATTCAACATTCTCACTTGAAGATTTCATACCAATTTATTGAAATAAGCATATGTTATCTTTTACTGGGCATAACAAGAATCTTCACTTCTTAAAAACAAGTCAAACTGATCCAAAGAAATAAGAAATTGCACACTAAAAGTACGATGTGCCTTAGCCAAATATGTGAGAAAAATTATACAAGAAAATATCGCAATATTAACAAATTTCTCAATTCTAAGCATACAAGCATTTCTAATGACATATATTAGCACAATGTAACACAATTATGGCATTAAAATCCAACATATATGCATTTCCCACATTTATAGAAAAATAGAAAAAATGAAGAATTGAAAAATGTAAAATTTCAAAGAAAGTTGAAAATTGTTACCTCAAATGTGTAGAGTGATGGTGGAGGATGATAAAGATGCAAAAATTACAACCGAAACAGCCCAAATTAGCCCCTAAATTGAAGAAATTCAGTTCGACCAAAATTCCCTCTTTGAAGATCAAACACCTCTTTGATGATGTTTTGATGCGAAATAGATTGGGATTTTTGATCACCAAAGTATTTGGGATGTTTTTGTGGTGAAAATTTGGAGGATTGATGGATGAAATAAGAGATTGGTGAAGAGGGGCTAGGGTTTCTGGGAGAGAGAAGGAGAAGAAAGCTGGAAAATGAGGAACTGAGCCCTCGGTTTCATTCGTATCGCTAACCGATCCGAGCTCGGATCGGTTCTGGCAACCCTCGGATCCGACAGGGTTCGGATCCGCTACTCCAGATGTTCAGCCGAGCTCTCGGATCCAACTGGATTTTGTTGGATCCCAGCTCGGATCCCTTATTTTTATTTTTTTTTATCTTCAAAGGATCCGAGGTCGGATCTGTCTGGATTTTTTGGATCTGAGCTCGGATCATCACCATTCTGCACTAATTGCAGAAACTGCATTTTTTCAAATTTTTTCTCCCCTTTTTGGCCAATTCAGATTACACATAGGACAAACTTTTTATCAACTCCAACTTCCCAAACACATGTAATATACCATAAACACAATATCCAACCTTTCAAAACACATCAAACACATCTACACTGCAAATCGAGGGATGAGGTTCTTTGATCATTTTTGCACTTTTACACCAAAATGGCACTTTTAGACATTAAATGCATATCAAATGAGTCCATGAGTATTTATAAACATCTTATCACCAAAACTCACTTGAATATACTTAAAATGCACACTGTATATATGAATGGTAATTCTAAACACTTGAAGCACAATTTGGTAAGAAAACCTCCCTTTTTACACTTGTTCTTCAATTGTACCTCCAAAATGGATGATGAAACTCTGGTACCTCCTACAAACAAATACATCTAATTAGTCAATTAAATCACACCAAAATATAAGAAACACATAAAAACACACAACTACAATATTATTATTGGGTTATCTCCCAACAAGCTCTTTGTTTAGAGTCGTTAAGCTCGACTCTCCTATGCCTTCTTTAACTCTCCATTGCATTTCCTAAGGAGTAAATTACTCCTTTAGGAACCTTTTCTCTGGCCAAATAGGGTTTCAATCTTTGACCATTTACTTTGAATGGGGCACCATTTTCTCCCTTTATTTTCACTGCTCCATAAGGAAACATACGAACCACTTCAAATGGCCCGGATCATCGGGACTTAAGCTTTCCTGGGAATAATTTAAGTTTTGAATTAAACAATAACACCTTTTGCCCTTCTTCAAAATGCTTAGAAAGAATGTGTTTATCACGCCAAAATTTCACTTTTTCTTTATAAATCTTGGCATTCTCATACGAAATTAACCGCAATTCCTCCAATTCGCTTAACTCGAGCATTCTCTTTTCACCTGCAGATTTAAAATCAAAATTAATAACTTTAATGGCCCAATAAGCTTCATATTCTATTTTTACAGGTAAATGACATGTTTTCTCATAAATAAGCTTATATGGATACATTTTCAACGGCGTTTTAAATGCTGTTTTATACGCCCATAAAGCATCTTCAAGCTTGTTTGACCAATCTTTTCTCGATCGGTTGACAGTTTTCTCCAAAATGATTTTAATTTCCCGGTTGGCCAACTCTGCTTGGCTATTGGCTTGAGGATGATAGGGGAGTGACTTTTTATACCTGCATCCATATTTAAGCAACAAAGTGTCAATAATTTTATTACAAAAATGCTTACTTTCGTCGCTTATTATTGCCTTTAGAACTCCAAACCTACAAAATATGTTCCGTTTAAAGAATTTAAGCACAACTTTAGCATCCTTAGTTTGTGAAGGAATGGCCTCCACCCATTTAGAAACATAATCAACTGCTAATAGGATGTACTTATTATTATATGAGTTAGGAAATGGTCCCATAAAATCAATGCACCAAACGTCAAATAACTCAACTTCCAAATATGTAGTCAAAGGCATTTTATTCTTTCTTGAAATATTACCGGTTCTTTGACATTGATCACAACTTTTAATCCAATTTCTAGTGTCTCGGTACATAGTAGGCCAATAAAATTCAGATTGTCATATCTTTGCTACGGTCTTAGTTGTACTAAAATGACCTCCTGTTTCAAGAGTATGACAATGCATTAGAATACTATGTACCTCTTCTTCCGGAACACATCTTCTAATTATTTCATCTGCACAATGTTTGTAAAAGAACGGTTCCTCCCAAAAATAGTGTTTAGCATCATTTAAAAACTTTTTCCTTTGGTGAGAATTCAAATCACTTGGTATCACTCTACTAACTACAAAGTTAACTAGATCAGCATACCATGGTGACTTATAAATTGCCATTAAAAACTTATCTGGAAATTCTTCGTTAATGGAGGAATGATCTTCTTGAGGCATGTTTTCCAGTCTAGAAAGATGATCAGCCACTAAGTTCTCGAATCCTTTTTTATTTTTGATTTTCAAATCAAATTCCTGCAATAATAAAATTCATCGAATTAGTCGAGGTTTTACATCTTTTTTATTTAACAAATATTTGAGTGCTATATGGTCGGTATAAATGATAACTTTAGATCTTACTAAGTACGATCTAAACTTATCCAATGTAAAAATCACTGCTAGCAACTCCTTCTCTGTTGTTGCATAGTTAAATTGAGTTTCATTTAACATTTTATTTGCATAATAAATGACATGAAATCGCTTATCATGTTTTTGCCTAAGAACAACCCCAACTACAAAATCACTTGCATCACACATTAATTCGAATGGCAAACTCCAGTCCGGTGATGCTATTATGGGTGCGGAGACAAATTCCTTCTTCAACCTATTAAAAGCAAATAAACACTCATCAATAAAATGAAAAGGAACAACTTTTACAAGTAATTCACATAAAGGTTTAGCAATTTTGGAGAAATCCTTAATAAATCGCCGATAAATCTCACATGTCCAAGAAAACTCCGAATGCCTTTTACATTGGTAGGTGGAGGTATTATCACAATAACCTCTATTTTGGTTTGATCAACCTCAATACCTTCTGAAGAAATTTTGTGGTCTAGAACAATACCCTCACAAACAATGAAATGACATTTTTTCCAATTGAGTACAAGGTTTGTTTCTTCACATCTCCGCAAAATTAGATCTAAATTATTAAGACAATGATCATAAGTAGATCCAAATACAGAAAAAAATTCATGAATATTTCCATAATTTTCTCATTAAAATCAGAGAAAATTGCCATCATGCATCGTTGGAAGGTAGCCGGTGCATTGCACAGTCCAAAAGACATTCTTCGAAATGCAAAAGTACCGTAAGGACAAGTGAATGTTGTTTTCTCTTAATCTTCCAGTGCAATGACTATTTGATTGTATCCTGAAAAATCATCGAATAAACAATAAAATTCATTTCCGGCCAATCTTTCTACCATTTGATCAAAAAAAGGTAGAGAAAAATGATCCTTTCTAGTAGTTGCATTCAGTTTTCTATAATCAATATAGACTCGCCACCCAACCACAACTTTAGAGGGAATCATTTCATTATTTTACTATGTACTATGGTTATCCCCCCTTTCTTTGGCACTACATGTATAGGAGAAATCCAAACACTATCAGAAATTGAAAAAATTATACCTGCATCCAGCCATTTAAGAATCTCTACTCTTACCACTTCTTTAATGTTTGGATTTAACTTTTTTTGAGTTTCAACCACCGATTTAGAATTTTTTTCTAACAAAATCCGGTGCATACAAATAGTTGGACTAATTTCCTTGATATCGGAAATCGTCCATCCTATAACCTTTAAATGTTTCCTTAGAACACGTACGAGCTTGTCTAGTTGTTCCTCATCTAGTGCTGCATTGATAATTATCGGCAATGTCACTTTTTCTCCAAAAAATGCATATTTGAGGTGCTTAGGTAGTGGCTTAAGCTCAAGTTGTGGTGCTTGCTCACATGATGGTGGAGGTAGCCCTTTACTCAGTCCTAACTCCTCATATACATTTATCCTTTTGTAAGGAACCTGTGCCTGCAAAAATTCAGTCATTTTTTCAACTTGTTCCTCTTGTATACATATACCATTAAGACAAAGTTCAAGAAAATCATTATCAAAATTAACTTGACTCATCTCTAATGCCAATTCATCACATATGTCAACAGAATAAACATGGTCAGTAAAGAGGGATATTTCTCCACTTTACTCAAATCAAATTTCACTTCCTCTTCACCGATTTGGAACTTGAACTTACCACGTTTAACATCTATTATTGTACCTGCAGTGGTCAGAAATGGTCTACCAAGTATAATAGGTACATTTACATCTTCCTCCATGTCTAAAACAACAAAATCAACAGGAATAATGAATTTCTACACTTTAATGAGCACATTCTCCAATATGTCCATTGGATGTCTAATAGACCTGTCAGCCAATTGCAAGGAAATGTCAGTACGTTTTAACTCTTTCAACCCCAATTGACTAGCCACAGTTAAAGGTATCAATGACACACTCGCACCAAGATCACAAAGTGTTTTAGAGAATTCTATATTACTAATAGTGCAAGGAACTGTGAAACTCCCTGGATCTTTCACCTTTGGTGGCAATTTGTTTTGTATGATGGCACTACATTCTTCCGTTAATGTAATTGTCTCGCTATCTACTAAATTTCTTTTCTTAGTCATTATCTTCTTGAGAAACTTTGCGTATGAAGGAATCTGCAAAATAGTATCAACAAAAAGAATATTAATATGTAATTGTTTGAAAATGTTGACAAACTTTTCAAATTCTTTATCATTTTTCAAAGGCTTCAATTTTTGAGGGAATGGCACTGGTGGAGGAATTGGTGTTGTATCTCCCATTTGTGGTTCATTTTCTTCATTTTCTTTCCCTTCAATTGTCTTGTTATCATCTCCCAAATTGCTCAACTGCTTGTTTTCTTTTCTTTCATATTTTCTCTCACTTTCAACTACAGGTAGTTCACCTACATCCTTACCACTACGGAGGGTTATAGCTTTCACATGCTCCCTTGGGTTCACCTCAGTCTTGCTAGGTAAATCCCCTTGGTTGCGATTGTTTACCGCATTTGCTATTTGCCCTAATTGGATCTCAACATTCATTACATATTGGTGAGTTGGTCCATCCTTCTTTCAATTCTTTTAAACCGTTGAGTAGTGGCACTGGCTAACTTTTCAATTTTATCATTTGATACATTTGCTCGCTTCTCAATTGCCAATTCTCAATCTGGTTTGGACTCCGCAAGTGGTTGCTTCGGTTGAAAATCCAGTAGATTAATTGGTCTTTGTTAGTTCCCTTGATCCTTCCATCCAAAATTCGGGTGATTACGCCATCCTGAATTGTAGGTATTAGAATATGGATTGTTTTGGGGTGGACGGTTGTAATTATTGAGATATTGAACCTGTTCGCTGATAGAACACATAGAATCATCATGATCTCCACCGCAAGTAGTACAACATGCAACAACTACTCCTTGATTAGAGGTAGAACCAACGTGCCTATTAAGCATCTTAACCACATTATCTATTTTTACAGTTAACATATTCAAGGTATCTATTTCGAGCATACCTGCAGTTCTCCTTGTATTACCTCGTTCGTTTGCCCATTGGTAGTTGTTAGCAGCCATTTCTTCAATCAATTGTTGAGCTTCCTCAGCTGTCTTTCCCATCAATACTCCTTCCGCTGCCACATCTACATGCGTCTTTGTTGGATAGGTGAGACCATTGTAAAATATTTGGAATACTAGCCAATTTGGTAGACCATGATGAGGACATCTTCGTTGCAATTCCCGATAGTGCTCCTAAACTTCGTACAATGTCTCTCCTTCCTGTTGAGAGAAACTAGTTATGTCCATTCTGAGTTTAACAGTTTTTTCAGGTGAAAAGAATTTATTGAGAAACGCCTTAACTAATTCTGCCCAAGTAGTAAAAGTATTTGGAGGATGAGATTGTAACCAAACATTGGCCTTATCCCTTAGTGAAAATGGAAACAATCGAAGTTTAATTGCATCATCACTAACACCATTAAACTTAATTGTATCACAGATTTCAAGAAATGTTGACAAGTGAGAATTTGGATCCTTGGTAGGATTACCTCCATATTGAGATTGTTGTACCATTTGAATCAGTGATCATTTAATCTCAAAATTATTAGTATTTACCGTTGGCCTTACAATGTTATTTTGAGAACCTTGTGTTCCCAATAAAGTAAAATCTCGTAGAATTCGCCTATTTGGTTCATTTTCCGCCATTTCTTCCTCAAATGAAAATTCTATCAAGATTTCTTCTATCGGCTGCCAAACCTCTTGTTCCTCTTGATATGGTGTATTCCTCTTTTGTCTCTGTAGTGTTCTCTCAATTTTAGAATCGAAAAGTTACACTTTTCAATTTGATCGGTGCATACACCACAAATAAAAATAAGAGAATTTTTGCAGTTTTAATTATTAAAATCAACTAAAAACAACTTGAATAAAAATAATGAAAATATCTAAATTAATAGAGATAATTAGGCCCTAATATTGCCGCTCCCCAGCAAAGGCGCCAAAAACTTGACGAAATTTTTATATCAATACAAGTTTAAATCCGATCTTATACCCGTTAAACTGCAAATATACAGACTAAAATTACAATATAGGGCATGTATCGGGTCGATGCCACAAGAAGCAAATTAATCAATTACTAGGTTCTTGTTTTCTCCATTATTTAGACTTATGAATAAATTTGAACAGAGAAAGTATATTACTATAGTCTACAAATCTGATATACAAATCTAGTTTAACAAATGCTAAATGCAAATGGAGAAATTTCACTCAAGAAAGAATTTAGGGATATAGATTCCACTTATGGCATAAACAATACAAATGAATGAATTTACCTCTTATTATTATTCTTGTTTAACCAGAGATTCATTTCCAGAATTATCAAGTCTCATTCTCATGATGAAATGGCCTAAAGTAGTTCAGTTTTTCCTATTTTCATGGTGAAATACTAGTTCTACTCTATTTTCTTTCATGAAATGCTAAGTAATCCACTTAAATGTATCTCTATTTTCATGAATATACAACTTAAGCTCTACTCATGTGTTTCCATTGTTACTACCAATTCTCATTGAACAATAACAACTATAAACATGCTATTGGTGATCAATCAATAACAAGTAATCACAACTGCACAAATAGACAAGTTAATCCAAGATATAACAAGTGTAAATCACATTCAATTCATATCATTTAGCCATAAGTTTCATTTACTCCTTAGATTAAGAAGTTTAGCTACTCATGAATGATTTAACAATCAAATTCACAAGTTTATTAATGCAAAACATCATAAAATACAAGTACAAAAAAGATAAAAGAAAGTTTAGCCAATTGATGGTGAAACCCTCCAATTTCTGCTATGTTCTTGTACAAGATGATTACAAGTGAAAACTCTAAAAAATGCTTCTCAAAGAACTCCTAACTAGAGAGAAACTAGTTACAAGAAGGAAAACTAGCTACGTAAGGTCATTCTGGCTTCTCTCCTGTGTTTTTGCATAAAAGGTGGTAGAAAGACACCCTTTTTCTCTTTCATGATACCAACAACTCAGATTTTGTAAAGAAAATCAAAAGAAGTGTTGTTTTGACTTGTCAATAACTCATTTTGTCTTCCCTTTTGTTGCAGAAGCATGTGCCACCGAATTCACTCACTCAAGATAGCTGAAAAGTTGTGTGAAAAGTGAGAAAAAATGGATGTGCCACTTGCTGAAGAGAGAGGCAGATCCGAGTCTCGGATCCGAGGGGTGAAGATAGATCCGAACTCGGATCTTATCGATCTGAGGACTTTCTCTGATGGATCCGAGCTCGGATCGTTTGTCCTCGGATACACTGCTCCAGAAGTACAGACGAGGGCTCGGATCGCCCTTTACTCACATGGATCTGAGCTCGGATCTGTGCTGGTCATTTTCCAGTTTTTCACTTCTTTTCCTTATTTTTCAGTTTTGCTCCTAGTTTCTCTTGTACTTTATCCTCAGGACAATTCTTGCAATTCTTTCATCTCGTGCATGAATTTCATACATCAATATCCTTCACAATTTCACAAAATTAACGCATTAATCCACTCATTTATCAAATTTTGAACACTTAAATAATATTTAAGCCATTATCACCAAAAGAGTTCAAATATGGCTTTAATGTTCTCAAAACATACCAAAAGTTCATGCCAAACTTGTACAAAATATACGTTAAATATTCACTTATCAGGAGAGTTCATTCCTAAGATGTTGTAAACAACTAGGTGAAGGTACATGGGGGATTGTTGATGTTTCTTTTAACAATTCTTCCTCTCCAGGACCATTAGGAATGTGCTAGAAAAGACCACCCGATTGTATAATTCAAGGACTACCAAATAATTGCTCCAAGGTAAATGCCAAGAAAATTTCTTTACTTGAAAACTCTCTATAGCAAAGTACTTTATGGTAAATTTTTAGGCAAGCCATAGTCTATCTGTGGCCTTCTCATGGACCATGTGTCTTACCAATCACTATATATCAACTCTATGATATTCAATGATGTCATTTCAGTAGGCAATTTATCAACATCCCTGCATATTAACAGGGCGACTACAAAATACATGACCTTGCTATAAAGAGTATTTCTCCTAAATATATGCTTTTGATTAAAAATACTTAGAACAAAATGATTATGCTCATATTAGTTTGTAAACTAATAAGCCTGTGTGTTTTTATTTGGTTATATAGATTGAACATGTACAAGTGCAAGCTGAAAGTGTTCAGTATTTAGGAAATCCCTTTGTTGAGTCAGGTTTTTGCATTTGGAGCTCCCCGATGGATTTCAACATTGACTAGACAATGTGAACATCTTGCAAGTGCAATGCAGATGAATTTCTCCCCTTATAATGATTCTGGTAATTATAAACTGCACATGAAAGCTATTTTGTAACTAAAATCACGAACACTTGTGATTGAATTGTTTTAAATAGCAGATAGACTATGGTATTTAAAACATTAAATATATATGAATATACCTTTATTAATATTAACATATTATTAGGTATTTTACATATAATATTTTAATTTTTAAATAATTTTATTTATGATATCATTCGGTTCAACCCCTATTGAATCCGGTTGAATCCATTGACTCCTGACCTCTGAGTTTGACCGAGTCGATACCTGATCCGGCTCTGAAAACATAGTCTGAAAGGATGATGCTTGATTTTTATGGCGGTGTAACTTCCTCAACTGCATATGCGTGTTTCGAATCTAACTGAAAATGAGAATGATCAAATAAGGATTATGATAAAAAAGAGTGGAAATGATCCCGGAAAGTCTTCGGGAATCACCTTAAGTGCTACAACTTCCATAGGGCTTCCGATATCTGAAAAGTCAGTGTTCGACTACCTTTGTGACACGAGTACTCGAACTCAGGTATTAATTGTATTGATTTTTTTTCTTTTTAGATTAGCTTAATTTTAGTTTTAATCTTTATATTTTAATTTAATGCTTTCTATCAACTTACTAGAAAAGTTTTGGCATCCTTTCTTATTCATCACTATTGAAATTAAGTACTACATGTAATTTTAGGTGGGTATACTTTAGATCACTTAAACTAGTTCATTATCCCATGTATTGCTTTTATTTTTGTTCTAATCCAATTAATTACATGTTATATAAATTCAATTCAATTCAATAGAAAATTTGGTGATGTGATTGTGAAGTCATAATGCTTGATCTCTCAATGAGTTTAAGAAAAAGCCACCATGTTAAAATAGGAGAATACAGCTATTTGCTTTTCACCTTTTTGTTGTTCATAAGTCCCCCCATGTACCCTTTTCCATTTTGAAATTTTCTTTATTACAGTGGGATATTCTCGTTGATGGTGGAAATATCCTAGAAATGATGCAGATAACTAGTGATAATGAATCTGGTAGCTGTGTCTCCTTATTGCAGGTGAGTATGATGCCATAGTTCTCTATGCAATTAAATTTTAAATTTTTAGAAGCACTTTCTCCTTTTATTTTTAAAAACTAAAATGTTTAATTATTCCTAAGTGAATTATTATACATACATATATATATACATAAATATACATTTGTGTGTATGTACGCGTGCGAATGTGTATGCATGTGTAAGTTAAAAATGATGCAAGGAAAAGTACCTCATTCTTGTAGGGTGCAAATACCAGCCGGGATAGAGTGCTATTATTACAAGAGTGTAGTACTCACCTTTTGGATTTACTATATTGATGAAGCAATTATTGGGCACCGTTTGCGCTGTTATTTGGTCATAATTTTGGCTATTTACTGTGCTAAGTATTGAGATTTTACTCATATTTGATATTTGTGTAAATCGCAGGCGATTGGTGTTAAAAGTGGTATCTCGGGGCAAATTTTCAGAAGACTCTTTATTTCATGGCGTGCCCATGTCAGAAATTGTAAAAAGATGCCTAAAAGACGGACCCCGCGGGATTGGTAGAAAAAGTGAAAAATTAGGAAATCAAAGAGCTCATGGGCCGCGGAGGTACAGGGGATTAAAACTCTCCTCATAGAGAAAGTAGTAAGCTCTGACGCTTTCTTTCTTTTCGGCGGCTACTTTGAAAGAATTGGTTAAAAAGCCAGATTCACGTGGGATCAATAGATTAGTTTTTAGTTTTTCCTGTCAGACAATTTTTGCTCTCCGCTTTTGTTTGTACGATTTTCGTTAGACTTTTGCTCTTACTTTTTGCTCCAGTACGAACACGAAACCCAAAAGAGAAGCAAGACTTTTCATCTGTTCCTTCGTTAATTCATCTTTCCCAATTCTTTGGAAATTGTATGCATGGAATCAATCAAACCACGCAAGATTGATACGATGAGGAGCGACTAGGTTTCTCCTCTATCCAAAGGTCGACGCGAAGGCGTGGTCCATAACATCTGTGAGATCTAATCGAACTTTCACTATTTCTTCCAATCCGTTATTATTCGTGCATTTCCTGGATTAACTGTTTATGATTATTTTATTAATTAAGTATCAACGGCCGGATATTTAATTTAATCTAATAGTCTACTGTCACGTTAACTAAATTGAATCCGTAATTGTTCGTTTAGTTGATAAATAGTGAAAATCATCATAATTGGCTTTGTGTTGGGGAAGCGTAAGATCTAACTAAAATAAACCCTCTTAGCGTGTTCATTGGTTAGAGTTGAATTTTTCTAGTTTTAATGTAATCGGATAATTAAATTCCTACGGTTCTAGGGTTGTTTTCTGGTTAGAGAAGCAGTCAACGGTCGTACCTTGGCTGTCGAAAAAGTAAGGAAAAATTGGCTGTCAGAGTTTGTTGAAAGTTATAACCAACCTAGTGACGAATGAATGAAATATCTTTGCATCGATGATCATTTAATTGGACCGTACCTGAAAAGTTGATCCTTTTGATAGAATTTTACTAATTGTTATTTTTAGTGAATTGTACTTGGTGAGTTAGCTTTTGAATTTTGTTTATTTTATTTTCATTTTCATTCCATTAAATATCCCCCAATTTTGTTCTATTGGCTTGGGAAGATACAACTTCCTATCCGTTCCCTGTGGAATCGACCCTACTTGTCATTGTATGTAAATTTAATACTTTTATAAACAATTCTGGTATATCGGATCAAGTAAATTCTTCGAAAATAGGGTGAATCAAGTAACCCATTGTATACCTAGAGTCCCTGCTCCAGTACTTGGATTTGTTCTATAATTAATTGTGGTGGTAATTGAGATTTTTTAGTAATTATTATTGCACAGGTTCGACACCTGCCATATATATCCTGATTGGTCTACGCCTGCATTACTTCTTGGTGGAGCTGCTGGAAATGTTGGATGTATTCTAACCATTTCTTTCCAAATTTTTGTTAATTCGATTCCATCAATAGCCGTCTTTAACAATCTCATGGAGTACACATCTCAGAAGATTAGAACTGCTTTGACTCCTCCTAGTACCTGATCTTTACATGTAAGTTTTAACTTTAGACCATAAGCTTACAAGCATATCATCTTAGTATTACGTTGATTACTTCTTTTTGTGATTTGCCTGTGCAAATTTGACATTCACTATTTATTCATGCAGGTTATAATTGGACAAATAGAGGAAGAGTCAAGAGTGCACCATATTGTTAAGTTTGTGCCGCAAAAGTTTACTAGGTTCAAAGTTTCGGGCATTGCCTCTCCTAAAAAATTGTTCAAAAGAAAAGTGAAACTTATAAGTTGGAATTACCCCTATAGTTTTTGTTTCAAACTTGAATTTTTTTAGCGTAAGATGCTTCTAAGGAAGTTTGCATATTTAGTTCTAAGAGTTACTTCTAAATCTTATATACTTTTGAGATTACATAATCTCATTCTGTCTTAAATTTGACTAACATGTTACTCATTTATGGCTCAATCTTACTATGTAGAACTTTTTCTTTACCTTTTTTTTTTGTCAAAACGGCAACATTTCATTAACAATCATCAAATTACATAACCTGGAGCAACTGCTCCTCAACGTCTGCTTGAACACTCTCAAGCAACCAAACTAGAAAACTAATTTTCCAATCAGCAACGACTCTTAAGTTTAGAGCAAATCTTGCTAACTTGTGGCTAACGGAGTTGATCTCCCTTCTAACAAAGGAGAAACAACATTCCTCAAAATTATATTTTAGCAGCTTTAAATCCTGCAGAACTATAGAAATAACCACATCCTCCATGTCCTTCTCTATCTTGTCTATTACAGCCTTACAGTCAGACTCTATGATAATTCTTTCCCATCCTTCTAGTGCAGCTTTAACCATTGTAGTTCAGATTGCCAGTGCTTCCTCAAGTTTTGGTTCGGTGAACGTGAAGGAGGGACATGCCCATGTAGCAACTAGCTTTCCCTTCCAAACTCTAGCAACAATTCTCCAACCTGCTTTTTTTGTCTGTTGGTTCAGTGTTGCATCTATATTCAACTTAATCCATCCTTTGTCGGGAGCATACCATCTTCCTGGTTTCCCTTCGATCTGTTGTAGCTCCATCTCTTCTTCCTTTTCTTTTTCCTATATTTTCTGGTATACCATCCATTCTGTCAGTGCTCTATTCACCACTACCAGTGGACATCTACCCTTCCCATTGAAATTTATCTCATTCCTTGCCTTCCAAATTTGCCATAACAGGTTGACTGTGAATGTAATATGCTCTTCCCTTTTCTCCCTTGTAGTTGCTTCCACCAACTCAGACCACCAAAGCCAAAATTTTCCTCTCAAGTTTTCCAGCCCATCCCATTGTATTGGTGCTACTTTCCAAATTGCCTCTACATGACTGTATAGAAATAGCATATGTTCTATCGATTCTAAGTATATACCACAACATTTACATAATGGATTGCCTTTCATGCTTCTAGCCTTGATTCTTTCATTAACTGGTAGGATGCTCTTCATACACTTCCAGATAAAATGTTTTAGTTTATGCTTCATCTTTAGATTCCATAATACTTTCCAACCTTTAGCATTGACCTCACTTCTACTTCCTGATTCCTCATTGTTTCCCCTCTTATTCCTCCCTGCCTTACTTCCCTTGGCAGATCTATATCCAGTCTTAACTGTGTATTCCCCAGAGGCAGAATGTGCCCAGAATAGTCTGTCATTTGTTTCCTGAAGACTTTAAGGGATCTTCATAATACTCTCCCTATCCTCCTCAGCAAACATTTTTTCAGCAGCTCATCATTCCAATTGCCATCTTTAATCAGTTCACTAACTTTACACAATCTCAGTTTTGGGTCTCTTTGTGTACTCACTTCCCTCCTGCTACCCCTGGGACCCATCTATCATTCCAGATATTTATTGTTTCCTCATCTCCCACCCTCTTTCTCACTCTTTCCTCCAATAAAGGCCTCACACTCAAAATGCTTCTCCAGCACCAAGAATTAGTACTTCTCCCTTTCATTTTCCAAATTGAAGTGCCTTTGAAATATCTGGCTTTAAGGATCTTACTTACCAATAAATTTGGCCTTGTAAGTATCCTCCATAGCTGCTTAGCCAGAAGTGCCTGATTGAAGTTTTCTAAATCTCTAAAGCCCAAGCCCCCATTTTGTTTAACTTCAAACAACTTCCCCCATCCTATCCAATGCATCTTCCTTTTCTCTCCTTTACTTCCTCACTAGAACTTTGTCATTTCTCTTCCAATACACTTACATAACTCCTTTGGAAGTTTGTAGCATGACATCACAAATGCAGGGAGAGCCATGACCACAAATTTTAATAACACTTCTTTCCCTACCATGCTTAGCATCTTTTCTCTCCACCCTGATATTCTACTAATCATCTTTTCCTTAACAAAATCAAATACCAGTGTTTTTTATCTTCCAATCACCAATGGTAAACCCAGGTACTTGCTTTGTTTTACTACCTTCATCCCTCTCAATTTCTCCAGCACTTTCAACCTCTCTCCTTCTTGAACATGCTTATTGAAGAACACTGAGGATTTCTCAATATTGATTAGCTGTCCTTTAGCTGCACTGCCTCCTTTACCGTTGCCTTACAGAAGATTAGTGAAACATCTGCAAAAAAGAGATGAGACAATCTAGGACCACCACAAGACAGTTGTAGGTCTGTCAATTTTTCTTGTCTCACTGCCTGATTAAGCAATGCTGAGAAACCTTCTGCACAAATAAGAAATAAGAAGTGAGACAAAGGATCTCCCTGTCTTAGTCCCTTAGTTAGTTTGATAAACCCTTCTTCTCCCCATTAACACTGACTGAATAAGAAACACTAGATACACATTCCATGATTCACTCTACCCACTGCGACAAAACCCCATTCTCAACATAAGTTTTTCTAGAAAAATCTATTCCACCTTGTCATATGCTTTGAACATATCTAATTTGATAGCCAAGTATCCCTCCTTACCAGATCTTTTATTATTAAGGAAATGAATGCATTCATGAGCAATAAGAAAATTATCCAAAATTTGTCTACCAGGAACAAAAGCAGACTGATTGGGACTGATGCAGCAATTAATAACTATTTTTAACCTATTGACTAGGATTTTTTTATATGACTTTGTACAAAACATTACACAGACTTATAGGCCTGAATTGAGTAATATTAACAAGGGAATCAACTTTGGGAATCAAACAAGTCAAAGTCTCATTAACAGCTTCTAATAAGTTGCCAAAATGAAAGAAACTCTAAACAGCATTGATTAGATCCATTTTAATAACAGACCAAAATCTTTGAAAAAAGATAGGGGTCATACCATCGAGTCCAGGTGACTTGCTTGGATGCATAGAAAAAACAGCTCTGTAAACTTCTTGCTCAGACACTGGTAAGGTAAGCTGCTTGTTCATCACACTGGTTATAGACTGTGAGATCTCATTTAAGGTGTCATCTAACCCCTGAGGTTCTTCAGAAGTAAAAATGTCTTTGAAGTATTGGATAATCTCAGCACCAGTTTCCTCATCATCTTTACACCAGTCCCCATCTCTTTTCTTTATGAGACCAATCCTATTCCTCTTCCTCCTGCTAGCCACACATGCATGAAAATAGTTGGTATTCTTGTCTCCTTCCTCTAGCCATTTTTGTCTTGCTTTTTGACTCCAATATACCTCTTCTTCTTTATAGGCTTCAGCCAGTCTCTTCTTCAATGTTGCCAATTTAACCCCTTTCCTACTTATATTGCTGTCCCTTATATCCTTAATCTCTTTTTTGATCTGTATTATAATTCTTCCAAATTATTCCCCTTTCGCTTATTCCATCTCAATAAGGCCATTCTGCACTGTCTAATTTTGTTCTGTATCCTGAAGAATTTGGACCCTTTACAAGTTCTGCTACATGCGAATTTTACTAAATTCCCCACCTCATTGTGCTGGAGCCAGTTCTTGTCAAACACAAATATCTTGTTCCACCTCTTCCCACCAGGTTTTGTGTCCAAAAGTAGCATACAGTGATCAGAAGCTTCTTTCTCTAAATGACTACACCTAGCATTCCTGTAGCTACTGAATCAGCTGCCAAATCCTAACACTCTATCTAATCTTTCTCTAATTTCCCCTCCAGGATCCCACCTATTACACCAAGTCCAAGGTTTCCCCTCATAGCCTATATCCACTAGTTCATTATCATTAATGAACTCTCTGAAGTTTTTAAAACTGCTATCTGCTCTATCCCTACCATCCCATTTCTCTCTATTAGATACTGTATCATTCATGTCTCCCATGATGACCCAACACTCATATCTCCATTAGATACTATATCATTCATGTCCCCTATGAACAGAACCTGCTTAAATTAACCTCATTCTTCCACATCATTGCCAAACCTACAGCCAGACCCACAGGATCCACAACAAAGAGATTATCAAGCCTTATTTTTTGCTTAACACTATGCAGAACACTCTTTTTATTTTTTGTTTTAGAAAGAAAAACTAAAGAAGGGGAATGGAGTAACACAGCCTCCTTAAGTTGGGAAATTGTCAAGAGACTCCCAACACCTCGACAGTTCCACACCAGAGCTCTTATTAGGACCTAGGAGCCCTATTAAGGGAAGAATCTACCACCTCAGACACATCCATGTAACACACCTCCTGATAAATCCTCTTGTTCTTTTTCTGGCTATTACTAGTATCAGTAACACTGTCCATCCCCATCTCAGTACTAGAAACTTTCATTTTCCCTGATTCAGCCTCATTAATACTATTTGAAATGTCACTAAAAGGTTTCCTTCTCCCTACTTCCTTCACTAACCTCTTCCAGCTCCTGCAGGTCCTTCCTTTACCCTTCTCTCTAGGATTACTACTGGTACTATACTCCTCACTCATTACCTCCCCTTTTCTTTTACATCTAGGCTGACCTCTTTCTTTCAACAAATATAAGTTGTTCCATCCTTTTGTTGGTGTCACAATCCATCTACACCCGATCATACTCCACCCCCTCTTTTGATTTTTCCACTCCTCTCTCCTCTACCTTTCTCCCTCTTGCTCTCTGAATCTTCCCTTTTGTATTAACTTCCCCTACTCCTTCCTTATCTTGCTCTCCTGCCCCCTTCTTGTTCTTCCCTGTTCCTTCTGTTCTTTCCTATCCTTACTGACCTCCTTAACCTGCAGGTCCTCTTTACCCTCCCTAACCTCCTTATCCCTCACAGTTCCTATTTCTTTTTCTAAATCTTTCCCGCCCTTTTTATGGAATTCCTCTGTGTATGTCAAAAGTAAGTTCTGAGTCCTACTGTGGGAATTATTTTGATGTGAATTATACCCCTTAGAATTGCTATTGTCTGTTTTTCGCTCTTTCTCACTCCCTTCATATCTACCATTAGTCTTCCTATTAAGACTTCTAGGAAAGCTAGCTCTCAACCAATTACCATATTGCTGTTCACCTTTCATATCAAAACCTTTAAATCCATAATTCTTCTCATTATGGCCAATGACCACAACAAAAGCAAAAAATCTGGGCATTTTTCATATCTAATTCTACCCATCTCATCTTGCCATTACACTTAACCGTAGTGCCTCTAAGAAGAGGTTTAGTAAGATCAAATTCAACTAACAATTTCATGTGTTTACCCTTTTTACCCCTCCCAGAGGGATGATTACCTCGATCACTTCATTGAATATTCCTCCTATCTTCCTTCCTACCTCTCTGGTGATCCAATTTGGAGGCAGATTCCAGACCTGTACCCGTATTCTCCAATTGTCAAAAGCATTCTATTCATCTTCAATTCCCTCCCTCCATTTCAGAAGTATTAGCGGTTGGCCGTCATAGATCCATGGTTGCCATTCAATGCTCGTTACAGATCTGATTTTTGAACAAACGTAAATTGAAACATATTAGTGTGGATCTCAGTCACCTTCAAGTTTTTCGGATGAAGCCACATATCTCTGCAAAACTCCTAATCCCATTCGTATTCGCTGTCTTCTCTCCCCAGACTTTTCCCAACAAGCTCAGACTACATTCTTCAACTCCCTTAAGTGTGTCCAAGATGTTTCTTTTGTTAAAATTAACTATAAATTGACTTCAATACCTTATCCATTTTGCTACTAATTGTGTTTATTCTCCATATTCTTGAGTACATGAATCATAGATTGCAATTTGATGATTTATATTTTGGCTATAGTTTAGAACAATGCATCATTTGTACTTGAAGGTAGGAAATATCTTGACAGGCATCAACATGTATTAACATCAAGGACAAAGATCTGTAAGAGCGTATTATTGATAAAGAATCGTTACACTACTACATTTTGATAATGAGAAACTTAACAAAAGTTTTTAATGTTAAAATGAAAATTTTTCCTTTAAATATTGATTTAATCCTCTAAAAGTTAGTTTCATCTATTGACATCTAAAATGTCAATTTCTAATCACTAAATACTTTAAACTGAATGTTGCAACATACATGGAAGATAAAAACTAGGTTGTCAACGTTACCAAGTAGCCAAAGAATTCTGGAAGTTTGGTCCATGGGATAAGGGACTACTCTTTTGGCTTCAAGGCGTTGAATATTTCACTCATCAATATTTCTACTGATTGCTAAAAGTACAGATAAGATTTTTTTGTTTTCAACCACTTAATATGTAAATAAATATTAAGATGTCTTAAATTAGAACTGGTTTCCTATCTAGTAAATGATTCATTAAAGGCATGAGGTGCTTAGCGGATTACAAAAACCATACTTCATTTGGGTTATAAAACTGGATCGATCTATTATATGTACACGAAGTCAAATATTATCTAGGTGAGCGTGCATGGATTTTTTTTTAGTAAAGAAGGAATGAAATTTAAGACGCGAGAAAGAAAAAGGGGGATTTATACAAAAAAAAAAAAAAAGGTCTAAATCTTGAGGTTTTAATCTTAACCACCAAATTAAGACTTCCTCAATGGGTGAGCATGCATGCATAATAAGTTTATTGGCTCCTCCGTGTTCATCCACAAAGAGTACTTTTTTTTTTTTTTTTCTATAGGTTATTTGGTAGATTTGGTGACATTAAATTATTAATTAGAATTTTTGTTTTTGAAGTAGACCAAACTTGACTACGATTTCCAAAAAAGAATACACATGCCTTTTGATAACAACATATTGAACACATAACCAATTTTTCCCTTTCCTTCTTTCATTGATACTAATTCACTTTGTCGGGTAATCTTCAAATTTTAGCAATTAATAAACTCATTCCAAGAATAGCAACTTTTTCATTCTCAACAATCATATATTTTTTTATTATTTTTTTTTTGTAAGGAAGAGATCGATGTTATTTCTTGAACAAACTGATCAGTTTTTAAATCTTTATCATCACTCAAATATATTTCATAAGGTAAACTATTTATGTCTCAATTGTTGCTCACATAAATATGGTTAATAGGTGAACTAAGTAATTCAATACTTCAATCAAGCTAGGCTCACTTAGAGTTCATTTCAACTTGGTTCACTAAATAATTAAATCAAATATAAATAGCATGTTGTGTTTGGTACAATTTCAAGCTCAGTTTTTTTTTTTTTTGAGTAAATGAGAGGATTTGAATCCAAAACCTCTTACTTACAACCTACCTTACTACCTTACCACTTTTCTTGATTAGCTTGATTTGTAAAATTTACATATAAAATTTCAAACTACTTGAACTCAGCTTGAGTTTGAGTTGATAAAAGTTGTTTGTGTTTGTCTCCATAAATGAAAAAGTCAAGACTGACTATAATGTTAATATGCCAATATAAACAAACAAGCTTGAATATTAGAGAATTAGGTTTTATCAAACTTGTTTACACTCTTAGATATATATAAAGCAAGTACAATCACAAATTAATTATTATGTCTTAGAAATAGTAAGAAATTAAATCAAATATCTTTTTTTTTTTTTTAATTTCTGTAAATGATCTACATTTATAAGCCTCAACATTCTTCATTCACACCTATACCAACAAAGTTGTATACTTTTGAAAATAAGCTTGTCTAATATGCATGCTCATTAACTTCCATACTACTTATGTATTTCAATTTACTAACTAAAGTTCCTATTTGACTCACACACCATTGTTAAAAAAAAAAAAAAAAAAAAAAACATCTAAAGTTGTTGGCTGGGAAGCCTTGGCCAGAAATCTTGACTTGATTGCAATTAAAAAAACAGTTGGCTAGAATCAATCATCTATGGTACTGATATTGGACTGCACGTTGGATGACTTTGGACGAGTAACTGGGCCCTCATCTATCGTTAATCCATTTGGTCCATTTCTAGTTTTGTTTTGGGCTTGTTGTGGGTGACAGGTTTGGGGAGAGGTTTTGGCTATCAAGCAATCCAATAATTCACTTGCTTACGAGCGCATAAAAGTGTTGCTAATATAAGTAAACTCAATTGATTAGGGCGGATCACTTCCTCTAATGAGTCGTAGTTCTGAATCTATGTAAGGATTGCAATGGTAATATCTGCAGTTAAAGCCATTCAAACATTTTCTAAATCCAAAAAAAGGGAAGAAAAATACTAATAGTAAAATTTATGCAGCATAAAGGAAAATTTATTCTACTAAAATATTGATTTAGACAATGAAAATTAGTAGTTAAAGAACAAATTCCAATTGACACAGATAAGGTATGGTGATCAATAAATTAAACATATATATGAAGGTGAGAAAAAAAATTTGAAAGAGGAAGGAGAAACCCTGAATTGATACAATTGATGATCCATTAAATACACATTTTCGTTTAGTAAGCACATAAAACGAACATTCTTTATAAACATTATATGGTTCATAAGTAGTCCTAAGAGGGAAATATTTGGTAACTGAACCTGTTAAGTGAAATGATTCAGAAAAAAAGTGAAATGATTTAAAAATATATTATATTCTCAAAATAATAAGGAAAGATAAAATTTAGCTCCAATGTTTTTGATTATTCGACAAATACACTAAAGATAAAATTTGCATCTTTCAACCCTAGTTATTAGAAGTAATATAATTTAGACAAAATTTTTTTATACAAATAGGAGTAATATCAACAAAAGCATCATCAGGAACTAAAAAATATGTGACTTATCGAATTCAACACATTTATTTTTTTTTTAGTGTAAGTAAGAGGACTCGAACTCGGGACCTCTCACTTACACTCCCTCCCCCCGTACCACCTAACCCAACCCTTCCCCCCCAACACATTAAGATACTCAATTATTGTAAAAGAGTAATGTAGCCTTGAATAACCCTATAATTCCACATATTATTTAGCATAATTGAAATTAACTGATACAAAAATATGAGCAAAATAAATATGAAAAGTACACTTTCACTTTGAAGAAAGAAAAAGTGAATTATACTTAGGCAAATGTTATTGAGAGTTTGAGACTTACCAACACGGATGGAAAAAATCTAGTTCAATCGATCGATATGTGCCAACCCAAAAACCAAAGTTGCTCTTGTAAGTTGCTTGCATTACATTTAAGCAGTAATATATGAAATGATGAACTTGGGGGATATATGCATCAAGAAAAAAAACTCTGGGGATATAAAAATAATTCGTATTAGAATTGTGCTATATTTGAAGAACATTTTTATAGTTATATTTGAAGAACTTAGTTGACCAATTAATCATTGGATGACTTATCGTTAGACAAGTCATAGGATTAAGCATCCTTGGAAGCAACCTTCTAAAGATTGTTATCGTTTGTTGGGTTTTTCTTAGAATATACAATTTATACGTTATCTTGAAAATAAACTCCTAAAATGAAAATATCATGGTAAAAATGAACCATTAGTATAGGGAGGTAACTAAATAATGTAAATCCTATCTATGTTGTAGTTTTTCTTTTGATTACTAATCCTAATCACATATCTCAACTATAGTCAGTAGAATGGCATTATTTTTTGAGTAAATCTTATATACATTAATAGTGTTTATACTATTATCATTGGATTCATAATGCATATATAAAAGTTAAATTTTAAATTCAAATTTTGCATAATTGTCATTCATCCAACGCTGATAATAGTATATACACTATTAGTATAAGAAACATTAATTCTTTTTCTTTTTCAAAGATATAGGACGAGTAGTTCTTTCTTGATTCTTGAACCACAAATGGTCTATTAGCAGATAATAGTTGTACAATATTTTAGTGTTCACATTAATTAGTTGTTTGACAAAATCACCAATCTAGCCTCCTCCCAAGATTTGAATGAATAACATTGTCTATTAGCATACCTTATTTGTAGAATATATTGACTAATAGACAAGTAGAGTATACCTTATAGACTACATCTTTAGGATTACATGATCTAGTAACCTTTTCAATTAGCGGATTTTAGTTGTATTATAATTACATCGATTAATACACATGTACAGTATAATTACCATATTGATCTACTATTGACCTGAATAAGTCAAATAATTATATTTCCAAAAAGTCAAATCTCATTATAATTTTTAACTTACCATTTTTTCTTGTAAATCTTTCTCAACCTTATTGTCCAACATTAATTATGATGTGAATTTTGGAAATCTATTGAAGACAGTTGACGGATTTTTTGTCATGTAAACATTAATGTCTCTATGCCATCAGCATCCAACTCATTGTTGCAATTGCACCCTTATCTCCAACTACTTAAATAACGCTTACCCACTCTGAGAATTAGGAAAGAAAAAATTGCTAATAATCCAGTCTCCATTTTCCGCCATTAATGCCTAGTGGCAGTTTTGTTTTTTCTTTTTATTTTTCCATGGATACCTACCTTCGTAAAACCAATTTATTGATTTCCTTAAATTTTGTTTGTAACCTTATAGGCTTTTGACATTCCTCAACCATATTTGTTGTTTTCTATCTTGACTTCAAGGCAGGAAATATAGTAGAAAGTCCTATTTATTGCCCCCTAATATAGGTTAAAAAGGAGAAAAAAATAGTAGAAGTAAATAGAAAATAATATGAGCCACATCATCTTTTCCATATATGATAACTACTACATTATTAGTGATTAATGTGAACACAAGTACTAAACTAGACTTTAAATTTATCTTTTTTTGTTGATTTCCCTAGCATAGTTTTATTTTGTGATTAAAGATCAAATAAATTAGATTTTTTTATGATTCATTGATATAACTGTGGTGGAAACTTTAAAAAAAATAATAGTATAATTATGTTGACAAAAGAACGACAACTCAAGTTAGTATCATAGACAAAAATATGTATATGTAACTATCCTGTCTAATTTGCAGAAAAATATGCTGCTGAAGATTTAATATCATTTTGCAATTTCATATCACTAAATTTGATAACTAAAGTTGTTACAGACAAAAATATGTTTGTTTTACTCTCATGTCTAATTTTCAAAAAAAAAATCTGTTAAATAATTAAATCATTTTGTATTTTGCCAACACTAAGCCTAATAATTTGATATGCATCTTTCCTTACATTAATAATATAATAAATTCAAAAATAACTTTTTATCATATGCTAAATAAACAATAAGCAACAAAATGATTTATCTTTTGATTTAGTAATTTAATCAATGGCTCCCATTAAATATTTCCAAATTATTATAATTTAAATTCTCTACAGATTTGGCATTCGTGATGCACAAAGAATTACAAAGTTTGTATCATTTAGTGAATATTTTTTTCCTTTTATGATACTCACATTCCAAATAAGGTTTTTACCTGAACTGCACCCATGATAGAGTATAATTTATATTATAATTGTTTGACTACTAAGACGAAATAACTAAAACTTCCTTCGTGATATTTCTTTTTTGTCTCCTATTAGTAAGGTCCAAAGCAGTAAGAACAACAGTAGCCATTTCTTTTTTTTTTTTTTGGTTAAATAAGTCTAAAAATTATCCTCACTCACCTCATGTTGCTCCTATGATTTTTATCATAGCAAATCTATCTCCTATATAATGTCCCTCTCTAGACGCTCATATGAACTCATCTCTAGTTCAGTTTCTCAGTCACCTTCCATCCCTTATTTCGTTTCTTCCAATGCTTATCTTTATTGTCATTTACATCTTTCTATCTGATACATTTTTATCTTCTGTTCAATTCTTATATCCCTCCAACTTCATTCATTCTGCTTGAGAGATAGATTTGATCCTTTTCAACCAAATTTTTATTACCTACAGTTTAAACCTAAGGGATTTGAAAAAACCATCTTCTTAAGGTACTCGCATTTTGTTGAATGAGGCATCTTTGTGATTGGATGGCGAGATTTTGAGTTAGATCTAATTTAATGTTGTTACTCTATCCATTCATTTAAATTTTCTGTATACTTCAATATATGCATTTTATCATGTCTGTTTCGATAATTCTAGCAACCCCCAATTTCTACAAAATAAATTTGTATGGCAAAATTATGATTGCATTCTTTCTGTGCAATAGTAAATTTTTCTGTAAAAAACTACAATCCAAACAAAGGTATTTTTGTTTGGATTGCTATTTTTAATTAATTCTGTTTGGATTGCTATGTTTAGGAGTTTCTATAGAAAAAAAAGTACTATAACGATTTGATGTATATAAAATAACAAGTTAATCAAAAAATATGTTTACAAAAAATATAAAAAATTTTCCGTGAAAAACTACAATCAAATTCAAATCAAGTTGGAAGCTCGTGTTCCTTAAGGCATTCAGAAGCAAAGAAATAGTAGCATTTATTGAGACAGATTGTCTTTTTATCCCTTGCCTGTTGACTAGCTGGCACATCTTGTTTTATCCTTCACCAATGTCAAAATCAAACTTCACCAACGCTGCCGTTGACTTTTGTGAATCAATCAAAAACTTTGAGAAGAACTTATATAGTTCATCTTCTTCAGTTTTCCTCTACTAACTCATCCAAGTAATTTTTTTGTTTATCATTTATAATCACAAGAGCAAAAAAAAATGGAAAAAACCATATAGAAAGGATTTCCATGATAAAGCGAAAGCGAAATAAGCAAATTGGAAATCACATTTGTGCATTAAGTGTACTAACACACTCGTTTATTTTTGCTTGATTTTTTAGGATTTGTGAGTTTGAAATGCCTTCAACAATTGGAAAACGTCCGTTGACAATTGAAGGGTCCAAGAACGTGGAACCATTTGCATCTTCTCCTGCGATTTTGCTTGGACAGGTCAACCTAGAAAACTCATTTGAACTTCACTCTTTGCAAAATTCTTTAAAATCTTCATTTTGTTATTGTTGTTATAGCAAATGTGGTTCTTTTAGATCCTTTCTTAGGAAGTTAATAGCACGAAAATCTTTCCTACATGCTTGGTAATTATTTGAGTTGCCATCTTAAAAAAAAAAAGAAAGTCAATTTTGAGCCTTTCAATTGTTTTTTAAATTGCAAACAATGACTAAAAACTTTTTGTTAACATTTTCGCCTCCATTATTACTTCTCTCGGAATATTCAGTCAAAATGTTGGAGTATTACCGAACATTTTGTATCAAAAACATTCTATTATAGATTAGAAAATTTATTGTTCTTTCTCAAAAAAATGAAAAAAATGAACTACAAGTATAAGAAAAGGATAATTTTAATGGTTGTACAATTTTACAATGAGAAAAGTACATACATAGATGACATGTGTATCCAAAGCTAGGTCCTCTTTGGGGAAGAAAATGACGAGTTGTAGGTCCAAATTTCTAATTAATACAGTCTCTTAAAGTTGTGGTCTACTTTGACCATAGTTTGTATCAAAGATTTTCTTTCTCCATTCCTCTTTTACTAAAGGTGAGATAGAGACATATGATGCTAACTTTTGGTCAATTTTAATTATTTTACTTTTCTCTTACATTGTAAATGAATGCGAATCTATTTATAACAAAATATAGATAAACCATTTTAATGTACAAATTTTGGTCACTCATTTAATATTGTAACTAATGCATCGATCAGTCAATCATTCACAAGCTTTTATTGTGTCATTTTATGCATGTCGAGCTTAAACACTATAAACTTTCAACATATTGACATCAACCCATGATGGATCAACATAATATTTGGGCAAGTAGCTTTACAATTATGATTTTTACTTATTGGTTCAATAATTATAGAAGTCGATTATTTCCTACATTAAAAATATTACAATTTTAATGAATAATTTTGATGTTTTGGGTACTTTATTCAGGCTAGTCCCAAGGAGGTTGAGGCTCCTTCAATATACATGGTTTCAAATGCTTCCGAGGATCACATTCCAAACGAGGAACTTGAACACAAATCCGATAGTGAGACACAAGATGACAACCCTGTGGAGGGTCCAAGCTGCAGTACTCGTAAGAGAAGACGTTACCATCGCCATTCACACCATCAAATTCATAAATTGGAATCGTAAGCTTTCGAAATCACTTAACATATCAAATGTGCTGGGATTCTTAGCTCAAAGTAAATATAGAACAAAGGGTCGTGTTTACGTCACAGCTTGAATTTTATTTCCGCAGCTATTATTGAATGAAATACCAAAATTGCGCCTCAAGTTTAAATACAATTTGGATTTGGAAAAGGATAGATTGGTCAATTTTAAAAAGAATTGCTATGGAAATAAAAATTCATTTGCCGTGGAAAAAAGTAACAAAATCAAAAACTTTTAGTGTATTAAAAATTTTAATGTTTTAGGTTCTTCAAGGTGTGGCCTCACCCCGATGACAAACAAAGGAAACAACTTGGTCTTGATTTAGGATTGCAGCCATTGCAGGTGAAGTTTTGGTTCCAGAACAAGCGTACTCAAATGAAGGTAATTAACTTGACTAGATTTTATAAACGTACTATTGAAAATCTTGATTACATTTATAAAATTTCCAAAAAATATAGATACATTATAGTAAGTGATTTTTTGTCATTTACTTGCTATGACTATCAATTTAACTTAATTTTCTACAGACACATCTTGAGCGTGCCGAAAATGCACGTCTTAAAGTGGAAAATGATAAGCTTCGTGCTGAAAACGTTAAGTGCAAAGAAGTTCTTTCCAGGGCTTGCTGTCTCACGTGTGATGATGCTCAAGCAACAGCTGATGTTTCCCTTGATGACAATCAATTGAGAGTAGAGAATTCTAAACTCAAAGAAAAGGTGTAATACATAATTTCACATATTTCTTGAAACCATTTTTATTGAAAAGAAGTTATCATGATCTTGTTAACACTTTTTTTTTGGTCATCTTTTTAGATTGCGAACCTAACAGGTCTAATTGCAAGATATGTCGGCAATAAGCACTATGCCGACAATACTTCTGCTTTGTCATCAGCTATTCCTAGCAGCTCCACTGAGCCTCAATGGGTAGCATCACTCAGAGGAGGGCAACAAGATATTACTCAGGAATTCGCTCTTGATGAAGCCTTATTCAAGTCATTGGCCAGACCAATTGGTATTGATAAACCTAAAGCAATTGAAGTTGTGATTTCTGCAATGGAGGAGCTCATAAGAATGGCCGAAATCGAATTTCCTTTGTGGGTTTCGACCGCCGATAATAGGAGCTATTCCCTGAATGAAGATGCGTACTACAACTTGTTCCCTACAGCGATCGGTCTGAAACCAGTTGGATTCAAAGTTGAAGCATCAAAAGGAAGCGATGTGGTTTTGATGAATCATATGAATCTTGTTGAAGTTTTTATGGATATGGTAGATATCATTAGTGCTTTTGATAATTTGAGTTCAACTGCATAAACAATGCCATTAAAACTCATTAATTTTTTTGGTTTGATTGACAGAATAAATGGCTAGCTGTATTTGCAAGCATAATTTCAAGGGCTTTAGTCATAGAGGTTTTATCAGCAGGGCCTGAGCCTGGAAATTTCGATGGAACCCTGCAAATGGTATGACAGAATTCTCTCTTGTTTTCCTTGTTCCTAATTTAGTCAATCATTCTACCAAATATGAAAATTTATCGGTAAGATTAATGCATAATAGTTCTCTTATTGTCCTTCAAATTACTTAATATATCTTTTTAACAATTGAATTTACAGATGACTGCAGAGTATCAAATCCTCACACCAACGGTTCCAACGAGGGAGAGCATTTTCTTGAGATACTGTAAACAATTAGGTGAAGGTACATGGGGGATCGTTGATGTTTCGTTTGACAATTTACTTTGTTTGGATCCATTAGTCAAATGCAGAAGGCGGCCATCAGGATGTATAATCCAAGAAATGCCAAATAGCTGCTCAAAGGTGATTACCAAAAAACTTTATCTACTTAAGATGCTCTAATTAGTATTTTAGAGTTTAAAATTACGGTAAATTTTTATGTAAATTTTGGTCCACAGGCCAACTAAAGGATTATCTGATTTTCCAATTACACTATGTCACCTTGTGATACTTGGTGATTTCAGTGAAATAGGAATTTCATTGACATTTCCTAGTATCACAAAGGTGAAAAGGGCAATTGGTGAATATGCAATCCACAGCTTCACTTTAAAATATGCTCTACCTAAATTCTTGCTATTAATTAAGCACCTTAGAAACAAAATGCAATACTCATATAAGTTTGTAAGTTAATAGTTTTCATGTTTTTTTGATAGATCACATGGGTTGAACATGTACATGTTCAAGATGAAGGTGTTCATTATTTAGGAAAGCCCTTTGTTGAATCAGGTCTTGCATTTGGAGCTCAACGTTGGGTTTCAGTCTTAGCTAGACAATGTGAACGTCTTGCAAGTGCACTGGTGACAAATTTCTCTCCTAATGACATCAATGATACTGGTAATTATGATCTCTATTCTCTACTTGAAAACCATTTTCACAAATTAAAGCCATGAACAATTCTGCTTAATTGGATCAAACATGTTTTTTTTTTTTTTTTTACAATTACTCAACATAGCAATTTAACCTTAAATTACTACTTTTATTGCATAGTGCTAATAAGTCCAGAGGGAAGAAAGAACATCCTGAGACTATCTGAAAAAATGGTGCTCCGATTTTGTGCTGGAGTAACTTCTTCGACTGCACATGCATGGCTGAATTTATCTGAAAGTGGAAATGACCAGATAAGAATTATGACACAGAGGAGAGAAAATGATCTGGGGGAGCCCTCTGGTGTTGTGTTAAGTGCTACAACTTCTTTCTGGCTTCCAGTTTCTCACAAATTTGTGTTCGATTTCTTACGTGACGAGAGTACCCGAACTCAGGTATTAAAAGAAATTCTAATTCTTTATATCAACTGGATTGAAATAAGTTGTGGTATTTGTTCATTGGTGGAAGCCTTTAATGTTTTTGAACATTCTCTTTGGCATTGAAGAACACACTCAATTTTGAGCACACATAAGTTTTGACTTACATATTTCATCTTCTTTGGATTCTTTTTCAAAAACCTTGTACAATTTCTTACCATTTCTTAACAGCAAAAAACCCACTTGATGTTTGCCTTGCAAAAAACCCATTTTTCATTTTTGTTGTTAATAAATCATTCTTATCTCTATTATTTGTTAATTACAGTGGGATATCCTCTTTAATTGCGAAGATATTATAGAAATCCTGCACATCTCTAATGGTAACGAAGTTGGCAATTGTATCTCCTTGTTGCGGGTGAGTCTGATTACTTAAAATTATCTATCAAATTCTTATTCAAACTAGTTGTACTGCTTTTGCCTTTTATTTATTCAAACTAAGACAGTCTTATTAAACTCAATTGAACATACATGACCAAAAAAAAAAATTGAAAACATGTTAAAATAAATTTTCCAATTTTACAGGGTACAAATTCAAACCTTGGCAGCTTGCTGATGTTACAAGAATGTGGTACTCATCAAACAGGATCTTATATTGTCTATGCCCCTATTGACAATGGCACAGTGGATATGTTATTAGATGGTGCAAGCTCCGATCATGTAACACTTCTTCCTTCTGGATTCACCATATATCCCAGTGGACCTACACCTAAATCAATTCATGTTGATGCCATTTCTGGAGCTGCTCGAGATGCTGGATCTCTCCTCACTATTGCTTTTCAGATTTTGGTTAATCCCGTCCCAAATGCAAACATTCCTGCAACATCAATTCCCAGCATCAGCAATCTCATTGAGTATACATCTCACAAGATAAGAGCTGCTTTGGCTCTCCGTGGTGCCTAATTTTACTGTGGAATAGCAAGGTAGAACACATAACTTATGCATGCTTTTGCTTCTTATGAGAATAATTTTTGTATAAATTGTGACATTTATTGTTTGTTCTTGTAGGTCAATAGTAGGACAAGGCCAGGAAAAGTCAAGAGCGCACTCTAACATTAATTTTGTGTTCACAAAATTTGGCAAAGGTGTGAAGGTGGAGAGGTTCGGGCATTGACTTCTCCAACAACTGTTCTGTAACTTATGACTTTGTATTACCATTGTTGCTTGTTTCTGAAACTTGTGCTTGTAACTAGAGATGAGTAATGGAGTCATCCATGCTGATCTCTGCAACTTTTATCTTATTTCATGTTTGCTTTTGATTAAGACTTGGATAGGGTAACTTGATCTTAAATCTAAGACCATAATGCTCCTTTATGGCTCTATGTTGACATATAAAACTTTTGGTTTGACTTGAAAGTGTTTGAGATCTTTGGTTTGGTTTGATTAAGCTTACATCTGGCTTCTTCTCCTAATTTACATGTTGACTGGTTTAGTCCTTAGCTAAACTAGTGAAGTTTGGAAGCTTAGAATGGCAAGATGACTAGAACTAAAGCTGGAAGGCTTGCAAGGTTAGAAGTAAGGTCCTGAGTGGTAGAAATGGAGAGAAGTAAGTCATGCAACTTCCAATTTCAAGCTCTAAGGGCCTGAGGGAGAGTTTGATTCAAGGGTTTTCCTCGGACCCATGGGGCTTCAAGGCTTTGAATTTTTCACTCATTAAGATAGCCAAACAGGATATAAAATGGTTCAAGAATCATAATCATAATCGTAGACCCTATCGTGGGTGCTTTCCTTCTAACTTGTTTGGCTTGCAATTGAATGAATTTCGTTCTATAGAGTTAAACATAAAGTCATCAAAGTTCATTATTGGGACACCGCCACCATTCCAATTCCCAAATTCTAAGTACTGAAGAAATAATTTCTTTATATCATGAAAAACAAAGATAAAAATTAAGAACTAATTTATTTCTTGCAAGGGACAAAGAATTCCCCAACGATGGGCAAAAAATCTGAGGCTGTGGAAGTTTCATTGCTAAAAAAAACTTGTGGCAGAACGTTTGCTTGACTGCCAAAATCAAAACAGATCTTCAAAGAAAATAAATAGAGACAAAATCAAATCAATAGTTACATCAAATATCTTAGAGAACAATTAAGTGGCATTCGTCAAGATCGCTATTAAAGACAAATTTTGTGCAAATAAATGAGAATTTCTACTCGATTCATGCATGTCACCTTCAGTCATGTTAAATTCATTCCTCCTTATGTTTTCTGCGACACAATCGTCCATTCCATAAATCTTATGCTGAAATTTTCTTTCTTGTATTCTGTTTAGTTAAGGAAATTAATGAGGATTGCTTTTTATCTCTTTTTGCTTTTTGATATATGTTTCTTTTTTTCAGTTTTTAACTTTTTTGGAGTAATTAAAACATTGTTATTAGAAAAATGTTGTTTAACGTCAAAAGTTAATCTGATGAAAGCTTTTAATTTGCTAGTCTTTTGAAAAGAAAATGCTTAAATAAAAATGCAGAATAGGTTTTTGTTTAAAAATAAAATGAAGCCCATTTATTTCAAGTAAACAAGTGCAGGCTGATCGCTTTCACAAACTTGCATCATCATGTGAAACTATATGCCGCTTGAGGCTCCCAATCGTCATATAAGGAAAAAGAAACAGGAATTTTCTACCATAGGATAACAAATTTTTTTTTTTTTTGGGCTGTGAAAGCAATCTTTGGCGCTTTTTTTTTTTCTAGTAAGAAAGAGATAGGATTTAAGAAGCAATGAGAGGACAATGGGATTATACCTAATACCTCTAGTTCCTAGGATTTCAATTTAGCACTTTCTCCATATGCTGAACATTCCTTTAGTTTTAGAGAGGGGGAGCGGAGGGGAGTGTAAATGAAAATTCTGGATTTAAGACCTCCTACGTACAAAAAAAAAAATATTCCTTTAGTACTAATCGATAATGACTTTCATGAATGATGTAGTTAATTAGCTCCTAAAATTTCATTTTCCTACCATGTTACTCCTACTTATGTATTATACGGCTAAAAATCTTAGTGTTTGTAATTCTCAACATATACTGTAAAGCTTTCCTAACCAAGTAATGGAACTTAAAGGAAAGGCAAAAAAAAAAATCTCGAATAGTTTTTGGGCCAGAAAAAATAAAATCAACTTAAATTAAGCACAAAAAAAAGTAGGTCATATCACTTTCACAAATTGGCAAGATTGGTATTATGGCAACTATTTTTTCACTTGAAACTATCATCCACTTGATGGCAAACTCTTTGATATATGGGGGGTCTCTATTATAAGCTCGAATTTCATGATACACCATAAGCAAGATTTGATTCGATGTGAAGGAACATTTGGCAGTTTCTCCATTTCCTAGGATTATTACTTTTCATTTGTAAATTGAAAAAAAAAAAAAGGTAGGTCATATCATTTTGACAACTTGGCAAGATTGGTATTATGGCAACTATTTTTTTCGCTTGAATCTATCATCCACTTGATGGCAAACTTTTTTGTATTTGAGGGGTCTCCATTATAAGCTGGAATTTCATGATCCATCATTAGCAAAGATTTTATTCGATGTGAAGGAACATTTGGCAGTTTCTCCATTTCGTAGGATGTGAAAATGACTGTCTAAGTTCTATTAACGGTTCTTATTGATTGATAGCTATTCTTTGTATTTTCACCTATTTCCATACTATCTCTGTCGAATCATGGGAAACTAGAATTGAGAAGTATGAATATGATTTGCGCTTCAATTCTGACGGCCAAATGGTATGATTTTCTAGAGTTGTTAGAAATATTCGATTTTACACAGTTAGAAAATGTGAGGATAATATCACGATATCCTTCCTTCTTCAAATCACATGGATAATTTCAATGAATTTGCTTCAAACATTTAATAGAATAATTTGCAGTTGGAACTTTTCAAATCTTATGATCAACAAGATTGCCGATTCTTGAAAATCATGAAAGATTTTGGTCATAATTTCATATTTCTTTTGTGGCTAATTTTACCTTATCTATTTTTTATATTATTTTGGTTAATAAATGATGATCTTTTTGGTCATACCCATTTAGGTATGTCAATAAGTTGAATCTTATCCAAATCCAACCCAATATAGTTGGTTAGGATTTGAATTTAATTTCTTAAAACCAGAACCTACAAAAAATCTATATCCTATAAGAGAGTCATAGGTTTGGATAGGTCTGATTTTTTATTATTCATATCTAAATCCAAACTCATATCAGATCTTATCCAAACCCATATATATATATATGGGCATGTGTGTATGTGCGCGCGCGTGTGTGTATGTATATGTGTGCGTATGTATATATGTATTTATACTAGTAAATTTATAAAATAACCTAATATTTTATAGCCATTGGATCAATTACAATAAGACTTCATGATTGTTTTTTTTTTTTCAAAACTAATCTTAGTTGTTATTGTAATTGGTATAAACCTTTTTAGGAAACAGAGAAAATTAAAATCAGACAAATGAAAAAGATTGGATGTCGACACAATTAAAATTTTGAAAATAAATAGAAGTAGTCGACAATAGTTCTTTTTTTCAGTTCATAATATTGCATTCAACATCTTGAATATCAATTTTATTATTTGAAAATAAAAATTGGGTGATATTTAGATTATTTTTAAACACTATATATTTTTGATATATTTTTACTTTAGTATGTTCAAAAAAATACAAAGAATATGCATTGGATATTTAGATTCATAAGTGTCTAGATTTGGACTTACTTTTTCAAACCTATAGGGGTGTAGGTCTGGATTTAGGTCTAACTAAATTTTATGGGTTTAGATCTAGATCAAATGGATGCAATCCAGATCTTATCTATTAATATGCCTATACGCATTGATATAATTATGCATTTTGCTACTGTAAATTTCCACCATAATTCCTTTTTCTCTTTAAATATTTTCATAATCATTTATTTTGTAAAAAAAAATTCACGAATGCGTGGTTCCATGCATTGTCATATTTTATCCAAAAAAATTTCAACTCATTGTCGGAATTTTTTTAATGTCTAAGGCTAAGTAGAGATCACAATTTTGAAAGGAAGAGCTCAACGCCAATTTGTTCTGAGTCTGATCCTTGTATATTTCTTTTGCTCACAAAGTCAAAGATCATTGATGGTTTCTCAAGAGAAAATTTTTTTTTTTTGAAGGTCTATCTAATGACTGAGATGGAGTTCAAGTGTTGATATTTTTAAAAAAAAATAGAGTTACATATAAAAAGTATATAAATGCAAGTTAAGGTAATAATTACTATTAATTTATATACTTAGATGGTAATTTGTACGTGATTTAAATACATCAACAAGTACCTATTGGCACTCATTAAAAAAACCCAAGACTTAATGTCAAGAGAAAGAGAATTTATCATGGCTTGGCTGAAAAAAAAAACACCAAAAAAAAACGTATCACCTCATTTATAGCCTAATTGCTGATTCAAACAATATTCAGTAACGTAAATGTGCTCCATTTGGATTAGCTATTTTTTGGGGTGTCTTTAAAAAATTTTATTGCAACAGAGTTTTCAAAGTATATTTTGGAATATTTAAAAATAGCCGAGTTTTTAAAATATATTTTGAAATATTTTTTAAATATTAAAAAAATTTAGACTATTTTTTAGAGTACCTTTTAGAATATTTTTTAAAAGTGTTTATAGTATTTGAAAAACTGATGAATCCATAATACATGAAAGACAATCGGGCATTGATTTATCAATGTTATCTCAACTGTCTTATATGTACTTTGTCAAACTCTTTGGATTTGTCCAATGAATGCTAACTAACACTAGGTGTTCGGTTTGATTTGAAAAATCTTTAACAATCTGTACATTGCCAACTGTTTTGAAATCCTTCTTCAATTAATTCACATATTTGCTTTCCTGATTTGAGCCTTATTACTAATTGAAACAATATTCAGTAACGTAAAATCCAGGATGTAATTTTCAAAAACAATTCGATATTGATTCATCGATCAATGTGATTTCAACTTGGAATTTGTGTAACTGAGTTTCTGGATGCAAATGGAAAAATATGTCTACACCACTGGCCATAACATACTGATTAAACACAAATCCTTCAATTAATTCACATATTTTCCTTCCCAATTTAAGCATTAATAAGTAGATTGTGATTATTTTCAACTTTAAGCAAATTAATTGATAGGCTTTCAAGCCCGTCTGGTGGGTTCCATCAATTAATCCTTTCCATAGATAAAGATCATTTCAGTTAAGATTTAAGTTTGCTTTCCAATTAGAAAATTCTACAAAATGCTAACTCCTTTTTTTATATAATACATCATAATTTCATTAAAAAAAATCTGCACTAATGACAGAAGTTACATCATCAAATATACACAGATAGCAAAGAAATTCTACAAAATGCTGCCTTATGGGTATATATTTTTGTGCAATAATTGAGTTTCATCTCTTTCACTTCAATGGGGTGAAATTATCATACCTCATGTACAAGTAGGGAAATTTTATCAAAACAATAGAAATGTAAAAGTATGGAAATATCAATTGGTTGATGATATATTACTGATTTTCGGAAAATTGGGATCTTCAATCGATTCTCTTTGAAATTCTCATTCAAATTTGTAAAGCAATTGGTGCTAGACGACTTTTAGGAAGTTTAGTAATGATATAGTTTGCTTATTTATCAAAATGGTAACAGGATCCTCTAGACTCAAAAGTTATTGGGTGGTGTAGGATTTGAATTGCTATAACGTCAAGTAAAGCTACTTATTAGGAACTGATATATTTGGATACATTTGAATATATATCACATTAAGTGATAAATAAATAACTTATCACTTACTTTTGTTAGCAAATTTTATCTAGAAAATTAATGTTATTTAATTAATTCAGATATTCTATTTTTTTTATTATCAAACATATATGAACATGTTAAAATTTAAATCTATTAAATTCAAGGGTTGAACTAAGTTATCAACAGATTGTGCCATACCCAGGGAAACCCCTTAAGTGTTTTGTGGACTACTCCTAACTTAAAATTGGACCAATAGGTCAGGCTCAAAGGTTATTGGGCCCAAGACTCAGCAGTGTTGCAGAAATAGAGTTTTACTTGTCATGGCCCAGCAGACAAATGATTGTCACTTTCCGCTAGAAAATAAGGCTAGTTATCAAGCCCAAAGATTGATCACTGGCAGAGAATGCTACAAAAACTGAATTACTAACTTTTTTTACACAACAAATATTTCACGATGAACATTCAGGTTGAGACATATATTACATTCCAGAAAATTGTTAATGGATTCTGAAGAGTAAAATGAAAAAAAAAAAAATCCAGGCATTCTTTCTTTCCTCAGAACTAATCAATCTCTCTGCATCCTACTAGATAATGCCTCTAGCAATTAATCCTGGAAGAACATTGCACATTTTGTCCCAAGAGCAGAGAATATAGTGGATCAGAGATCCAGAGATTATTCCTTGGCCTTCAACATGGTTTCTCTCCTAAACTGATCATTTCCCTCTTGCACTGTCAGGTTTCATTGTTGGTCCAAATGTGATTCTTCCTCAAGTGCCTTCACGCTTGTGCCAACATCTCATCTGTCTAATAACTTATTGCTTTGCCTGCATATATAGATTATGTTACCTCCTTAGTCTTTATAGAAGAAAATCTGAATGTAACTGAAAGGTATGATTAGTATCTGCTAGAATAGGGATAACTTCTCAGAGTAATGTGGCATCATTTAAGAAAGTAGAATGAAATTAAAGGCTAATACCTGTGAGTAGAGGAATGTTCCAAGAATTGCAATGGCTGCTCCAAGGGCATTAACTGGCTGAACAGGTGTATGGAAGATGATAATTGAAGAGACTATAACTGATATCCTCTTCATGGTGTTCCCAATACTGAATGTTAGCGGAGAAATCTCGTTTAAGGACATGTAAGAGACTTGATTGTAGAGGTAGTAGAAGACACTCTGAGCTACTACCCACCTAAAACAAAGATTCAGATCCATGTGTTAGAATAGTTTCAAAGAATGCAGAAAGAATTTTTTTTTTTTTTGGTTAAATGTGAAGTGCATTTATAGAGACCAAAACAGGTTGTCTGTTGCAATTACCATATGAAATTAGGTCCAATTTGGGAGACTGCTTTCTGCCATCCAATTGCCCAAACCTGAGGACCCTCCACAGCTATCGCAAAAGGGGTCAGAATCAATAGAGATAGCATTGAAAGACAAGCATAGTAGTTCATTCCTCCAACAGATTTCCCATTCATGCCTTTCTTTGAAAAGATGTTTCTGAACACAAATGCCAAATTTGATACCATAGCCCCCATAAAACCTGTAAAATCACCAACAAAGACAAGATCCAGACGGTCATGAGCCAAAAGCAGAACTGAGTTAAGCATTTTATGCTAGACTACTGAATTGTTATACTACTTACCAGTCATATTGAAATTGAGTTCAGTGGCTGCAGAAAGTGCACAACCTCCGATAATTGGCAGAAGTGATAGGTATACTGGCAGAGGAAAAGCTTCTCCTAGTAGAAATCTTGAAACCAAAACACTGAAAGCTGGCTCACCGCTCTTGATGATATGAGTGAATGAAACTGCCACTTTTGACATACTTACTGTTGCTGCAACATGCCCAATTGTATGTGCAACAGCAACCTGGATGATGAAAACAAAGGAAAAAAATGGTTTATTATATGAAATTATTCAGGTCAAATTAGGTAATGCATAATAAGATGTAAAACTGTTATAATTCTGCTTACAGGAAACAGAGTTTTCCAGAACTCAAAATCAGTCTTTGGTGCTTCAGCAATTCTTGTAGCCCATGAAACTAACATCAACAAAGAGCCAGCTGCTAAGGACAGAGTTGAAGTGAGCCAAGGAAATGGAAAGGCATTGAGGACCTTCTTGTTGTAGATATTGAAAATCACATTCAGGCTCCACCATGTAGCAAAATAGATGCCAATCTTAAGCTTCTGCGCTGCAGCCTGTTGAGCTTCTTCGTCAAATTCAATGCTAATCGGTATTGGCTGCGATCGACGAGCTTCGTAGGCATTGCACTGGACTAAAGATTCGCGGGGTTTTGATGTTTCCTTCGATTCATCAATGTATCCAAAATTACTCACTGCAGAAATGTACAAAGGCTTCCTGGACAAAAGATTAATTTTGTCACATTTTCTGAGTGCAATCTGCTTGGAGAAAAATGGTGATAAATATGGCTTTGAACTTGAAAACTGGTTTTGTAATGGATGATCAAATGATGTAGAAGCTGTATAGGATTGTCCAATTGACATTGCCATGGCCTAAGATTCTTGATTTTCTATTAGGCCAAAAGCTAACTGAGAGAGATGAATGAAAGAGTGGCGCTGAAAATCTTTGTTTTGATACTCTGATAACAAGAAATCTTTGGCAGGGTAAGTGCATATATATACATATATATAGAGAGAGTGATTCTTGAAGTAGGGGACCAATATGGTAAAATTGGGTGGACTGACCTTTCAAGGGTCTGAACCGTGAAGGTTGGTTTTGATTTGAGTTGTTTGTCCATGAGGGACGGCAAGAGGCAGAAGTGTAGCCTCTATTGGACTCGCAGCTCACGGGGATAGATACTTGGGGAATATTCCTCATCACTGCAACTTGGAATTTGGACACATTTTAAAGCCCCTTCTCTATTCAATTGCAGTTTTTTTACTTGTTTGGAGAAAAAGTAATATACTATTATTTGCAGTTCCAATGAGGGGAAGAAAAACAATAAGTTACTGTAGTTCTTGATGCACAGTACAGTTTGGATTGTAAGGTTTTCCATGTCTATTATTGTTAGTGTGATTTTTTTGAAAAGAACAGAATCTTTGGTGTAAATGGATAGGTATAAATCAAATAGTATCCGTTCTTACTCCTTGTATGTCGGATACTCAATCAATAATTTTTTAGTGTTATAGTTTCTGGGAGAATGCTATTTGGCATGTTTTGATTCTGCACTAAAGTTGCACATCTATCTTTTTACTCATTTAATATTGTTGGTTTTTAGAGTATAAACAACACTTTCTATTGAAAAAAAAATAAAATACTCACAAAAGACTATAAGACTTGTATTAAGGTCAAGGGCTGAAAATGAACTTATTTTATTCATTCATCAACTCACTATTTATAATGTTTACATTAAACAAATTAACCTAATTTTCAACTAACAAATTTCCATACAAAATCAACAAAAACTACTTGCAAACAAATCCACATAATCTAAATCTTGGTAGAAATATTTTTGGATAACTCAACATGATTCTTTTAACAAATATTCGAACAAATACCTTTATTCAGCAACTGACTAAATTATTCCAGTATCAAATGAATCTAGAAATATCTCAACAAATATTTTCATGAGTTAATTTCACATAACTCCCCTGAGGTTTTTAACAATTGCAGAAAGTTCCCCTCAAGTTCTAAAAATTACACTTACCTCTCCTATTTTCACTATTTAAGTAATATTCTAGACCGAAAAGACTATAATTTTTTCCAAAATTTCTATAATACCCTTGAGTTATAATTCACAACAAAAATGTAAAGGAAAAAAATGGTTTACAGTCTCTATTTCATTTATCTTTATTTCCTACCACTATTACCTACTTATCAATATTCAAATTACCATTAAATAAACACTTATCTTTGTTCTAATGTTCCTCTTTTACCTTCAAAATTTTCGACGCAGACCATTGTATCAACTATAAATGCTACATCATATATTCAAAAACTTACCTACAATTTCATAACAATATCAAATTTTACTTAATATACTACAATATTCATTAATATTCCTAAATTTCAATTTCATGACTGCCACCTTTTTAATACAAAAAAATCTAAACCATCACTACTAATATCAATATCCAATATATTACATTGGCACAGAGTTCAAAATCAATGAAATTCTCTCTATAGGAATAATATCAGTAATTGTAAATAAAAAATAGAAACACAATGCAGTTATAAATATATACCAAGAACACTTTTTTTCATGATAACCATAATAGTACAACTTATATTTAGTTCCTATTCCACTTCTTATCCTTAATTTTTATTTTTTTATCACTGTAACTATATTCATCTCCATCTAATTTGATAATGAAATTAGCACTCAATTTGTTATTTGACAATTTCAATTTGCTAATACCTATCAAAAGTTAGAAACAAAAATGGGTGCAAGGAAACCATTTACTAATAATGAAAAATCGAGAATTGGGAATAGATACTAAGATATATAAGTATTGGTGGTTTTGATTCTGCACTAAAGTTGCACATCTATCTTTTTACTCATTTAATATTGTTGGTTTTTAGAGTATAAACAACACTTTCTGTTGCCAAAAAAAAAAAAAGAAACTCACAAAAGACTATAAGACTTGTATTGAGGTCAAGGGCTGAAAATGAATTTATATCATTCATTCATCAACTCACTATTTATAGTTGTTTACATTAAACAAACTAACCTAATTTTTAGCTAACAACTCTCCATACAAACTCAACAAAAACTACTTTCAAACAAATCAACATAATCTAAATCTTAGTAGAAATATTTTTGAATAACTCAACATGATTTTTTTAACAAATATTCTAACAAACACCTTTATTTAGCAACTACCTAAATTATTCTAGTTTAACATGAATCTAGAAATATCTCAACAAATATTTTCATAGTGTCATAGTTTCATCAATAAATGCTATTTGGCATGTGTTGATTTTGCACTTAAGCTGCACGTCAAAAACAAAGATGCTAGTGGATTTTTTTCTTCAAAAACCGATCCTGTCTTCTATCGAGATTCTCTCAACAACCTTTCTAGTTTGGTTTCTGGAATTTCCTATTCTCTCTATTTTTCTAACTCTTTCTAGACATTTCACAGGTAACTCTTTCTAGACTTTTCTAGTTTGTGAACACGATGAATGAAAAGTACAATGTATAGACAAAGCTGCGTCTTCTGATTTCATGTAGTCAAACTGTACAATGTAGACTAGAATCCCAGAATTTTAGCCCAGTTTGTGTAATTGCGTAATTATGAAATTTTTTTTTGTTTTTGAAATTCAAATCGAGCGTAATAAATTTCCAAATACTAGAAGTATTTTCAAATGCAGTTTTTTTATAAAACATCAAATTTTCATTAATTTTCCAATAAATCTGCCAATAGAAATGGCACAACAAAATCTAGAGGATCTCTCCTCCAAAAGACATGATCACATATAAATTTTACATTTTGCACTACCACATGAGCAACAACTTTTGAACAAAATTTGACTTAATTATTCAAAGAATAAATCTTGAACACATTCTGTGTCGCATTATACTTAGTGCCTGCAGTGCAATGCAGACAATGCAATGAAATTATGGTTTGGACAAAATATACTTTACCTCCTATGGTTTAGCGATTTTTCACATAAACCCTTTATATTTTCAAAAGTTATATATAACTCCCTCATGATTTGGATTAAAGTATTAAAGTAATGAAAATAATCATTTGTAATGGAACCCATGAAAATGTTGAAATTACCTTGATTTAAAAATTAAAATAGCTAAAGTGACTAAAATATATAATCATAATATGTATGACACTCTAACCCCAGATGATTTTATGTTTTACCATATAACCCCCTTTATGATTTTCAAAATATATATATAACCTCCCGTGGTTAATAAATAAATTTCAACTTTACATAGGGATGTTTTTGATGTTTTAGTTGACTCCGTTATGAAATGTAAATTCTGTCATTTTCACACTTTAATCCAAACTATAAGAGGGTTATATATAGCTTTTGAAATTATAGAGGAGTTACATAAAAAAGCGCTAAAGAATCTTTTGCCCTTATGGTTTTTATCAAAAAAAAAAAAGAGTAAACGAATCAATTTTGGACAAATTCTGACCAACTGGAATTCAAATTGAAGATTGAGAAACTTTCAATTCCTGTTCTAATCATACTCGTTTCCACAATTGACCAGGATTTAGGCCAGTTGCACTTGTGCCATACTCCATGAAGATGAGAAAATCAACACGGTCACAGAAATAATGTAAGGGAAAGTTCCAAGATCCCAGCTTGCAAGTACAACAAGATCCGCCATTCTTCATGGTCCATAAGGCGGTGCAGGGTGATTGTGGTCCTGGGTGGAAGCAATGAAGATCAGGCAGTACAGAAGTGGAAGGGGAGGGAAAAGGAGCTATCGGTTAGAGGTTTTGTTTAGCAGAATAATATATGAGAAATGGGTTGTAAAGAGGGCATAAGTTCTAATTTTTATCTTCATGTCCAGATTGCCAAAGTTTATCAAAACGGCCTATTACATCCTATTTTCCAAGAATATTATTGCTAATCAAAATTTTCAGTGGTCCAGTGATCATCCCAAGCCTTTTTAGGTTTGGTGGTGCGGGAGGTCAATGGTTCGAATCTTGTCTTTCATAAAAATTGTCACAATATGTGACGGTCTTCATTAACCAATTTCGATGGAGTTTCTACTCACATCGAATCCCCTCCCCCTCCCCCTAGAATAGGTTAGTTTAGATTATAAGAATTCTATCGTATCGACAAAAAAAAAACCATCGTTGGAATTCTTCAAATATAATATCCTGAGGTACAGCACAGAGATTGCATAACCATCGTTGGAATCAGCATCAATGGAATGGAAACCCATGACAAACGTTCTCAACCGCTAAATTTTTGTCTTGGCAGCATGCAAAATGTCGTCTCGTTGATCATATGTCCAATACATTTCATATTTTTTGCACTACAATTTCAGACAACAGACAACAAACATGCTTCATCTTCTTTCCCTTTTTTTTTTTTTTTGTTTTTTCTGGTGATAAGACGTAATTATCAAACACGCTTCATCGCTTTCAAGGGTTCGCATTATTGTAATCGTTGATTTTCCAACATTTGTGAATACTTTTCCTTTCCATTGGCGTCCACGATAAAACAATTTCAGAATTTGTGGCTCCAAAATTGTTGAAGTATGTGCAAAAGCATTACGAAAGAAAATAGTAATCATTTTTGTAGGTCTTTTGTTTTAAGGGTCATTTTTGTGAGTTCCTCAAACTAATCAAATGTAGTAACCTAGGAGAACACACATTATAGCAATTGTAAAATTAGTGTTAAAAGGATTTATCGTGTTAAATATTGACTTCTTCCTAACGAACTCCGGAATCTCTTCTCAAATTATATCACTTTTTGAACGAATTATGATTAACTGTACTTTCCCTTGTATTCTCCTTAGTCCCCCCTCCCCTGGTTAATTAAAGAATATCTTCCTAAATATAGGCCTCGTTCTCGGTTGCTTTAGATTATAGAAATTGATTATAGAGAATAATCAAAATCAACAAAAGTTACTCTTTGAGTGATTATAGATTCTAGCTTTTTATCATTAAAAAATTTATAATCAAGATATAAAAGCGACCGAAAACATCACAAAAGTTAATTATGCAAAATCAGAATTTATAATCAGTTGAAATTGTCAACCGAAAACGAGCCTATAAAGCATGAGGGATGGTTTCAGAGTTAGTATTTTTTTTGTCACTATTTGTAATTCCATTTTTACTCTAATAAAGGAATGGATTTACACTGTGTAACAACCACAAACAAACTATATACAATTTTAGTAAACTTCCAATAAGTTATTCTTTTTTTCTTTTGGAACTATCAACTTTTTTAACTCTCTTTTTTTTTTTTTTTGAAGAAAAAAAGTGTACGACTATAAGGTGTGCTTTTTTTTCACTAATAATAATAGCAATATTGAGTATCGTATCCATGTTGCATTTTCTTAAATATATAAACAACATATTTCACTACAATAATTTGTTACATCAACCATGTTGTAACAACCAATCTCGCAACAACCAATCTCGTACCCCTCATGCGCACTTGTGATTTCGCATTGTCTGGCCACACTGTTCTTGAATTGACAATTGCCAATTTGCCATAGCCATCATTGGATTTTCCATTTTCCCCCTTAATTTCTCTCTAGTTTTGTGGTTGATTGAAAGTAATTGAATGCGACTGGTTAAACCATATTGATGGTTGGTGTTTGCCGGCCAGCCCCAAATTTGATTTTTCACCGGCAATCAATTATCTGACCAGAATCACAATTGGGGACAAATTGTTACTTGTTTGTATCTCAGCCGCCAAAATTCCAACCAAGACAGCTAGTCCTCATTAACCCATTATCGAGCAATGCGCAGATTTTCGTGGAAAAGGGCATAGAATAGGACAAGTTAGGACCAAAGCCGATTTACTTTTCCAAATTTCAAAAAAGACCGTAAAATTTTGAGAGAAAATTGTATTTGGGCTTTGTAACATATTTATGTCTGCTGAATAATGTGCAATCTATTGGGCCATAAATTGGCAGACCGTGCTCTATACGCCCCTGACAAACCCATTAAAAGTTAGCCCATTCGAACCCAAAAGAAAAAGATAAATAGAATTAAAAAAGATAAAAACCGTATAAAATGGAAGAATTTTGTATTTCATATTTGTTTTGGAAAGGCACAAATTTGCTAGTATAAAGTTGTATAAATTTGTTAGCTACTATCAATTTCAATATGCTTCATGCCATAATTCTATAAGCTGAAAGATCATAATTTTCTTGGCCATCATCAAGACTTTAAGACTTGATAGAGTGGGAATATGTGGTTTTCTTAAAAAAATTTATACATGTGCTTAATGCACTCGTCTGGTCTCATAATGGTTCAGTCCCCATCAATCTCGTAGACTTAGTTAGGTTTCCCCCCTTAGATTAGGTTAGAGTAGGGTAGTATAGATAAAATTGATGATGACGAAAAAAAAGAAAGAAAGAAAGATCGTAGCGAGCAAAAAATAAAGACATAAAAGTCCAAATATACTGCAATTTTAAGGCAAAATAGTTTTCGGGAAGTTTTTCTCGACTAAATAATGAAATTCTTAGCCACCTTTCAAATTTCAATGATTTTTGGCCATCTTCTTCTGATTCAATGCAGGTCTTTTGCCAATTGGGGAGGACTTTCCAGAGTATAAAAGAACACCACGTAAGATGGCTAGAACAGCAACAAGCAAAGGCAGCAGGTAGATCAGTATTGGCTTTGTTGATGCTCTCTTAGATCCTATCAATTCTGCTTGTATTGCAATCTGTAATAGGCAACAGACATCAGAAAACCAAAGAAATGTAAAACTAGGGGATTGATGATATATATACACATTCTAATAGTTAAAATAGTTAAAATTTGTAATCTACCAAAGAGTAGTTTGAACTTATTCTGACTATTGTCTATAATTACTTTTCCTAACCAGTTTTTGCGAAATACATAGCAAACAAGAACAAATAGTACAATATTCTCAAATCAAATTCCAAAATTAGCTTCATGGATTTGGCAGAGCCCGATGAGTGAAGTGCTAGGCAAATTAACATCTGGGAAGATATCAAAGACAAACTCAAGAACTTCAACCTAAGGGAAAACTCGAATTGGAGAATGGAGATTCTATCTGAAGAAAAACCATTCAACTACGGCTAATTTCAAAGTGATTTCACGTCACAACAAAATCAATCTAGCAATCCAGCAGAGGACAATGTCATTATATTACTGGATTGGAGTATTTGCTATGGAAGGAAGCGAACAAGTGATTGCTGGATGTGTTTTGTTATCAAAGAAGATTATAATCTTAGCTCAACAATAGGTAATTATGCCCAAGCATCAACCAGGATGTAGATTTGGAAAGACCGTTTCCACTCAGAAAAATCACAGGTTGCATGCATAAATTTGAGCATTTGTTCAATACGATGTACCATTTTCTATTCCCCCACCTCCGTCCCAAAACAAAAATAAAAACCAAAAAAAAAAAAGGAATAAATTTATCGACAACATTGTTGAGATCCTCAGATATTAGGGACACTTCAACATTTCTTGTAAGAAGCTTCCAACGAAAAGTTACTCGTATTGGTCCACATGACATTTGCATAGATTATTACACATTTGGTACAAAGAACAAGAAAATCATTGATAAATAATGTCCAAAAAAAAAAATGAACTGCAAACGACAGATCCCAAAAAAGCAAGTATGAATTAAAGTTATTAAATCATTTATCCAAGGTTAGAACTGAGATTTGAATCAGTCTCGATTAGTTTTACATTTCTTCACATCCACGTCTGATTTGGGCTACTGAAAAGAACTGACATTCATATTAACTTCGATGCTTTCTTGACATTGTTCAAAATGGAACTCAATTTCACATAATGATCTGATTAAAAGTTTGGTAGATTAAAGGGGAAGCATGCATTGAATAAGACAGACAATAGATAAACTTACCAAGCCAGTTAAAGAGGATGCTCCGTAGATCAAACTAGTTATGTTGAACCAGGATTTCGAACCTGCAAGGCCATAAACACATAATACAGCAACAGGCCATTGGAAGAGAAGTTCAACCCATGTAAGGCCAACAAAGAAATGGGGCTTCTCGGCAAACAAATAGTCATCAAATTCTTTTATATACCACTTCTTTAAATCAAGAAGAAATGTCGGTAGAAGGTTTGAAGGAAAAATTGTTAGTGCATCGGTAACTGGGGCTGTTAAGGCAATAAACAGAAAGTAGAGAAAAAGCAAAACATCTATGAGCTTGGTAAGAGATCCCATTACTATTCAGTCTCTTGTTTTGTTCGGAAACTTTTGTGTAAGATGTCAGTTTAAGATTGTTAATCTTTATGGGATAGTGAATGGGAATCCTTGTGGGACCGTGAATGGGATCTGACAAGTAGAAGAGTTGACTCTTTTTTTTTTTGTCCCCTTGTCAAACAGAAGGCCAATGTTTTGAAAATCGGATCAGAACGGTCGGTTCAACCGATAAACCCAAAAATTAATTGAACCGGTCATGAACTAGTAAAAATCAATAAAAATTGGGAGTTTCAATCAATTTTTATTAAGTATTTATTTTTTAAAATAAATATTTTAGTTTTATTCAAAATTTTTAATACTAAAATAAATTAAAAATTATTAAACCTTTGAGCCAGAATCGAATTGGTTGAACCGATCAAACCGTCAACCGAAAGATTTTTCGGTTCACTCTCCGATCCGAATTTAAAAACATTGCAAAAGTTGACTTGTTCTTTTAGCTATGCTTTGAATTTCCGTTCCTGAACACTCTGTATCTTTTCTTGCCTTGTGAAAAGGAAATAGAAATAATTAGGCCTAAAGATGAAAATGAAAATTAAGCAGCATTTATTAGGCTTGGAACTTTGGGATTAGAACAGTGTAAATTTAAGGCTAAATTACTACGTACAACCCTATAGTTGTATCTATCACGACATAACCTCCTAAAGTTTCAACTTATCCACTAATTCCCTTGTGATTTTATGTAAAACGGAGATTTGATAGAAAGCAGCCTCCATAACATCTATGTGAGATTCTAATATTGCCCTTACGTACTGAATAGTGAATATAACAGGACTAATCACTTTGCATAAAGACTATTGGAGATTATGTGCATACGTGTGAAAGAAAAGGAAGATTAAGTAGATATTATAACTCCAGTACGGAAGTTTTGTGAGGCATGTCACTGGAGTTATTTCCTGTCTATTTTTCACTTAGATTAAATTCACTTTGCACTTTTTAACTTGTATTAGATTTTTACTTTACATCCTAAACTCTGAGATCTGTCGCATTTGAGGCCAACTGTTATTACCGTAATTAAAATAAAGGAAGTAAGGAGTGTGCAAACCACGCACAAGTATAGCAATTTTAAATCTATAAGGGTTCATTTGTTTATTGACTGGATGAGATGAGACAACTCATCCTCAGATTATTAATTTTGGATTGAAGCATTCTCAGATTAATAATCCAAGTTATCTAGTGATTGGTAGGTTCTAAGTTGGATAGGATATATTGAAAAATAATCCTATCCCGTCCTATGTTTGGTCAGAGATTGGATAAAATAGAATTACCATTTTAACAACCAAAATACCTCTTAATTTGTAAGATCGTTTTAAGAAAATAATTTATAAATTTTACTAAAATAAATTAATTTGAAACTTTATAATTATGAAGTAAATCAAGGACTTTGGTATATAAAAATTTGCATTCACTCAAACTCAGCCCACTTGGGCTCTTAAAAAAAGGTTTTAACCTAGTTTTTAAATCTAATTTTAAAATTTAGTGCCGAGTTTTGTCTAAATTAGAGTTAAATTGAATAAAGTCCAACCCATTTAAGAGTTTTAAATGAGCCAATCTCAAGCCAATATAAAAGATTTTTCTTTGGGCCGAACTTGACCTTTTTGAAGCCCTCGTTCGCAAAGCCTAATTATAAGGTTATGTATTTATATAGAATTTGGTTGAGAAAATAAGGTTAGTAAGGGCACTTTAGTCAAAGGGCAATATAGTCCTTTTATTATGATATAAGTAAGGGCAAATTAGTCTAAAAAATTTAATATAATTAGGAGGGGCAAGTTAGTTCATTTATTATCATATTATTATGCGAGAGTGTGATTATATAGTATTCAATACGAATTTGCATCATTCGCAAGGGCAAATTAGTCCAAATATTATTATGTTGGTAGTAGGTTCAAATTAATGAAAAAGCTTTAAATTAATTAGTAAGGGCAAATTAATCCATTCATGTTATATTATCCTATGAAGGTAAGGTTATATAATTATAAGAGCATAAATTTATATTTTTTGTAAGGATCAATTAGTCTCAAATTTCATCGTCCTATCTCTTAGTCGTCTCAGGATGACTAATACCATCACCACCATAGAATTATTTTATTCTATGAATAGGAGATTAATTCTGTTAATTAGAACGTGTCATGCCATGTGTAAAACGCAACCAAACATGAGATGACTAATCCAATCCTGTGTCCTCTCATAAATCAAACGGATCCTAAAAAGATTAATTTCACTATGCACTCCTTAACTTATATACGATTCTCACTCTGCAAGCTAAACTTGATTTCGAACGCATTACACATTTACACTTGATGCGTCCCATTTGAATCTAATCCATAACACAACAGTGAGCAAAGTACATAGCAGTGTCACGCAAGAAGCTATAAAAGCATTTGAAACTACCCACGAAATATAATAATCGTAGATTTTCTCTCTCTCTCTTTTTTTTTTTTGGCCTTTTTGGCCTTTTGTTCAGATAAATGTTATAAGGGTCAGATTATATATACGACTTCAATCGTGAGTATGTCAAGCTAACCAACATGGTCAAGTACGAAAAGACACAAAATAGTAGTCGTAAAATCAATGCTAAAGAATTTATCTTGTAAAAAGGGGATTTTTTGCTAATAATGAACTACGTGCCAATTTTTTTGGAACAAATAATGCTTACCTATACAAAACGCAACCTAAGCAACTTATATTCCACATAATGAAATGAAGATATGGCCTTACCTTGTATTTTCTCTCTTCCCCTTGATTTATCAAAATATGAAATAATAATCTCTCTCGTATCGATTTCTCATTTGTGATGTCGCATTGTCTAGCAACATATTGTTTTGGAACTGAAAATTGCCAATTTTCCATAGCTATCTTTGGCATTTTCAATTTTTTTTTTTAAAATTTTCTGGTGGACTTGAGTTTTCGAAGGCAATGTGGATGCGACTTGTTAAACCACGTTGAATTTTTCCCTCAGATATCTAGCCAAAATCAAAGCTGGGGACGAATTGTTACTTGTTGTATATCAGGGGGGAAAAACAAAGAAAAAGAAGGAAGAAAAAATCGCATGAAATGCTAGAATATCGTATACGTATTTGGCTGGAAAAGGAACAATTTTTTGAGTGTAAACTGTAAAGTTTTATACTTTTATTAGGTATAATCACTCTCTTCTAAAGGATCATCTAAAAAGCGATTTTTTTTTTGTCTCTATTCAGACAAAAGCTAACATAGATGTTATATCTACATTCTTGACGCCATGTTCACTGAAAGATCATAATTAGCATAAAATTGCATAAGGTACAAAAAAAAGTGCAAAGTTTTGGGAAAATTAATTCCAGAAAATTAACTTTTCTTGACCAATATTAATGAAGATAGCTCTTAGCCACCTTAAAAGTTCAAAGATTTTCAGCCACCTCCTTCTGATTCATTGCAGGTCTTTTGCCAATTGATGAGGACTTTTCAGAAAGTGGAAAAAAGACCAGTATGATGGCTGGAGCAGGAAAAACCAAAAGACCCAGTTTTCATCACGCTAAATTCAGACTGAATTATTTCCGGGAATTGTCATGTACTTTAATATATTCAATTTGCGATTGGGGAAGGGTTTCTTATAAATTCTTAGTGTCAATTGGTAGAAATAATTCATTGTTGAGATGCACAAACTGAAAAGAATAAATTAAAATTTGAGATAGATTAAAGGAAAAGAATCCATTCAATAAGAGAATGGATACACTAATTTTACTCACAAGGCTCGTTAAATAGGATGCTCCTTAGATCAAACTAGTTCTGTTGAACCAAGATTTTGAGGCCGCAAGGTTAAAAAGACATGATACAGCAAGAAGGCATTGGAAGACGAGGTGTTATCAATAGTCATCAATTTTATTTTATTTTTTTTTATAAATAAGAGTTCTTCAAGTCAAGAAGGAATACAGGAGATTATCTGATATATTATTTTGAATAATTACTATAACATTTTCTGTGATGTGATATATGTGAGATAAGAACACTGTTGAAAAAAAGTTCGATTTGACACTGTAATTATGATGCAAGTAAAATAATATTTGACAAAGATTTTACTATCCAAACACACCCATTATTAATGCATCAACGAGAAGAGGTGTTATGGTAGTGAATGGAAAGAAAAGGAAAAGCACATCATCCATGAGCTTGGTATGAGCTCCATTGTTTGATACAGTCTCTTTGTTTTGTTAGAAACATCAATGTAAGATGTCATTTTAAGGATGGTAATCATTATGGGATGATGAGTTTGGTTTGTCTGATAATAAAATGGGATCTGGGAATTATACGTGCTGACTTTTTTTTTTTTTTTTTTTTTTTGGGGATCAAACATAAGAGTTGGCTTCCCAGCATAATTGCTTTTAGTTGTTATTGGCCTAGTGATTTCTTTTTGTGCCTGCTAACTTCTTAGCAATTCCGTCCATACCTACTCCATAATATTTTCTTGCCTAGTTAAAAGGAAATAGAAATGGTCATGTCTTAAGAATGCTATAACCACAATAATATAGTTAAACATGCAGATAACAATTGCAATAAAGCAAAAAAAAAAAAATTTATCACTTGAAAATTTTGGGTTTAGAATAGTTTAAACTTAAAAAAGAGAATAAGGTGGGGAACCACTACTTATCCACTCTAAAAGGAAAAAAGTAAAAAAAAAAAAAAAAAAAGTGAATAAGGAATGAGGAAAAAAGTAATAATTGTGTCCAGAGATCAACAATTGCTTTTGACGAAAATCTGATGGAGTAAAAGATGAGAATTATGTGAATCTCTAAAGCTCAACAACACACTTGAGACTTTGTCTACTTCACAAAAGGAATACTAGCAGACGAGAGCATTAAAGTAGCATTCAATGAATAGGTAATTACCTCCATTTCGAATTAGCTTAATTGTTATTAACTTGTTATTTCTTTTCATTAGAAGAAAAAGAGGAGAAAAAGGGTCAAATTTTGCTCATTATGCTATTTGTTTTCTTTTGAATAGCACTTTACTACCGGAGAATTGATTTGAGGCTGTAAGACCAAAAAGTTATGTTTTAGTAAGAGCACATAAGAGTCCGAAGACCCTAGCAGTAACAATGAGTAATAATTTCCAATGGGCTAACGGCATGTTGTAACCAAACAGTGGAATAAAAAAAATATATCTTTCCTAATGTTTTGTTACAATTAGTCTTTCCTACACTAACTATATATAATGACAACTATACGAAATTTGAATTTGAATTCAAACTTTTACACATATATCATGAATTCAATGATAAAAGTGTATACAGTATTAGTATATAACATTTAATCGTTATTTTAGCCCGAAAAAACAAAAATAAGTCCCTTGAAAATGCAAAGAGTATTTGACATCATATTCATATGGGCAAGGAATCCTGGTCCTCTCATTGTTGAATCATTTTGTATGCTGGTTCAGTTTACTTCAGTTTAGCCTGCAACTGCAATCCATTAGGGTCAGAGATTATTAAAGTCACGACAGTTGGGCCTTAGTGATTATTCAGCATTTTATGAAACTGCTTTCCAGAGCAAAGAAACTTGAATTCAAGAACGTAGTTGCACCTTTACAAGCACAAACCAGTTAAGCAAACATTTCTGAGCAACTTGCTGGGAACCTGCCTTTTCCAATGTTTTTTGCGAAAACCAAAAATTTCAGCTACTTTTTGTGGTAGCTTATCTCAATCTCATCATAGTTTGTGCATAAATTTTGTGAACTGATAGGTGATACACTTGAAAACTTCAAAAATGCATAGAAGTCATCTTATAGGACACGCAAAATTCTGGAGAAAAACAGTTTGCAGCAAACTCTAGACCAAATTGAACAAACCTAGAACACTTCGAACTACAAAGAATTTAAACCCTCTTCTTCCTATTGGTTACAGGTCTTTTGCCCGTTGCAGAAGATTTGCCCGGATGCGACAGCAGACCACGTAAAATGGCTATAACAGATAGACCCAAAAATGGTGAGTAAATCCTTATCAGTGTATCAGACGCCTTCCCAGATGCTGTTAATTCTGCCAGTATCACAACCTGCATTGCATGAAATTCATCAGAAAATGGAACAGGAAAGATAGGTTGTCTAAATTGTGCTCAATGTCATGGCAAGCAAGTTTTCTCGTCTCCCTCAAAAAATTAGGACAGATAAATAGGAGTAAAGATGTTAAGGAGGTTAGAAGGGTTTAGCCACAGCCTGTGCGCAAAAGATGTATTTGACGGGGAACTTATTGAGACCCTAACTCGAGCTCCTGATCTCTTCAACATATCTTGAAATAAAAAAAATAAAAAAAAAAATCTTTTTCACACAAGCATGCTATAGCATTGCTTATGACATTTGATAGAAATTTATCTCAGAGATGAGACATCACAACCAGAAATCTCCATGACCTCAAGAATGGTCTGTCTACATCTACATCTATCATAGGTCTGAGTTCAATCCCACCCTTGACTTCCTTAACCTTCCCCTCCCCGCCCCAGTCCTAGCCCCTGCCACACGCATCCGCCTGGAATAAGGAGGAGGAAGAATGGCTTTGGTAGTAAGGCAACAATAAGAAAAGCAACTAGAGAGTTAGCATACATAGAGAGAAGCATACCCATAGCTATAATCTCTTCTCAGTGCTTCCAAAGAGCTTGAGCATATTGCTAAACTATATCCAAAATCAGAAAAACCAAAAAATGCTAAAGAGAGATCATTTATCCAAAAGTAAAAGCTAAAATCTTGCTCCAAATGTGGCAAAAGCACCTAGTTTGGACAAGGGTCAACTGGCCACAACTGCTGGCCTGAACGCACATTAACTATTTCGTTGAATTAAAAAAATAAAAAATAAAATTTTGCTTGAGATTGATCCCTATATACATACATGCAGTGAAAGTATTACTTTTGCATATTCACGTGCACATACACACACATACCTAAGTATGTAAATGTACATAATTAAATTGTTTTCTTGCTTCTTGAGGAAGACTTTACTAAAACAGAGAAGCGAGTAAGCTTTGGAGATGAAAATTAGCACTAAATAGCCAGCCCGTGCTTCCAAAGTTTCTCAAGATGCCCACAGGGATGAAACTCAGTGTTCCCTACTCACTCAATAATCTTGCTCAGAATACTTTTGGGCTATCTATTATTAACTACTAGAGTCACTAAGAACATAATGCCTGGTGAACTTCCAAAATTGATTGAATACAAGTCTTGACTTATGTAGCTTAAGATTCCAAGATGATCAAGAATGCAGGACCTCGTCTCAAAATTTCAAGTCACAGAAAGTTTCAAATCAGATTAAAATCTCAAGAACAGATTCACAATACCAACATTTATAGCTTTGCTACTAAATTCATTCACTGCTAATATCACTCTACAATAAGAGTCTAATTTTGGCTACTGAAAGCAAATCAGACTCAAAGTGAACCAAATTGTTCCTTTGTCATTGTTCAAACGTAAAAACTCCATCTTTCTTGAAGATCCAATCAGAACGTAAAATCGTCAGCCAGTCAAGATATCCTCTGCAATGAGTTTGTTCCTTGAACTATGACATCTCTCAAGATTATCTAAGCATTTCCTGATCCCATAACACATTGGCATTCAATTTAACAACCCTTCTGAAGTGATATAACAGATCCCATTCAGATCAATTCATTTTTTTATGATTAAAAAGCTTAGCAAAATATAATTCTCATATGAAAAACAAAAAAAAGTAAGCCAACATTCACCAAAAGCATACATCTAAGAGCTTACCATTGCAGTTGAAACTGATGATCCATATATCAAACAGGTTGTGTTCAACCAAGGTTTTGAAGCCACAAGCCCGTAAAGACAAATCAAAGCAAGAGGCCATTGGAACACCAACTCAAGCCAAACAAGGCCCACAAAGAAATGTGGCTTCTCAGCAACCAAATAATCCCCAAATTCTGTGGCATACCAACTTTTCAAGTCAACCAAGAAGGTGGGATAAAGGTCTGAAGGAAGAATTGTCTGTCCATCAATAAGAGGAGCTGCCAAGGCAACAGTAAGGAAAAAGAGGAACAGTACAGCATCTGTGAGTTTGCTAACCACTCCCATTACTGATTCTGTTGGATGATTTTTCTTTCTTGGGCTGAGGAAATGTTAAGGTTGTTATGACGGGTAAGGGGGTGTTCTGTTTTCGAGATTCTTGAATCTTCGTGGTGGGACTTCTGGCAGTGTTCTATTTGGTTGGTTGCCAGTGAAAGGGGGATCTGGAAACTGGAGAAGTTGACAACTCAACTGCGTTGTAGGAAAACTTCTAACTGTGTTGCGATGGGCCCTTGTGTTTTTCATTATTTGTTGTTTATCCCCATACGGTTTCTTTTTATGCCAACCATACCCCTTCTAAGTTCTAACATCCTTTTCTTGAACCCTTGAATTGTTGGGGTTGAGGGTTTCTTGTCCAATCAAAGGAAATAAAAAAATTGTGTAAATGGAATCAACTTTGTGATGTGATTCAAAGTGCCATATGATATAATGTATAAAGTAGATATAAAAAAGCAATTGCAATGTATTATAAGTTGTTTTGAGAAGAAAGATATTCATAGTTATATATTGAAGTCTATTAATATTAGTCTCAAGTATACTCCAACATATGGAATATGCAGTGTGTCCATTTCAAAGATGTGGAATTACACTCCCAAGAACCTTGTGATAATGCACTTTCACATGCTATATTTTGGTGTGCGTGCACATGTATATGTGTGTGTATGTGTATTTATTAGGAGACAACATTTACCTCAGAGTGCATATGACAAAATAGAATTTAACTAGACTGAGAGAAGTATAATTTGTTCTAAATTTATGCAAAAATTAAGATTAAAAGTTAATTCAAATTATCCGATACACAAATCGAGCTCAACTCAAATAAAGTTCGCTCGATTTTAGTTCGTCAACTAATCAGACCAAATATGAACAACGTTTTGATTCGGTAAATTTTCAAATTTGATTGAAACTTCACTCAATCACCATAATGTTTGAGATTTACATATAAAATATTCAAGTAATTTGAATTTGACTCAAGTTTAACTCGATAAAAATTTGTTTAAATTCGACTTGATCGATTAACAAGCCAAACTTAAACATAATGTCAAATTCGTTAAAATTAACAAACAAACTTGAACACTAGTATTCAGCTTGGTTAGACCTTTCTTGTTTTTGGCTAGATTAAACTTGATAACACCCGTAACAGAAATTAACAACAGTGATAGGACCAATTATCAATTGAAAAATAAATTTAGTCTTGTTGGTTTAATAATAAAACATTCATTATTTAGAGAACTGACATTAATTCTAGTAAACTAAATTATTGAAGCCTTGAAATTTAAGGAACCTATTTACTTTCTTAGCCCCATACTCTGGAATTACATAATGAGCATGGTCCTACTCCTATCTTGGATATTCAAAGATTTAAGCCATCTTCTTCGTACTCAATGCAGGCCTTTGGTGGATTGCTGAAGATTTTGCCAGAATATGGAAGCAGACCCCGTAAGAAGGCCAGAAGAGCGAAACCCACAAATGGGTAGTAAAACCTAAACAACTTTTGTGATGCTCTCCCGGACCCCATGAATTCGGCAAGTATTGCAACCTGCAACAATCATATTGAGTTTATATGCTATTGATTTTTATCCCAAAAAAAAAAAAGAGTTTAGATGCTATTGAAATTTTGCTACAAATGTTGTTTTACTGTTTGGCTCAAAGAGAACAAGCGACAGAACGTACTGTTCTGACTGATTGTCAATACTCAGCCAATGTATATATATGGTTGGAATCATCGAGTTCTTGTGTTTCGAATTCCAAATGGAAATGGAATTAATAACTTTGTATTACCTGAAAATGCCACCTTTAGAGTAGTCGGCCACCACCAGGAAGAGCGTTCTTGGGTGCAGGTCAAGGGAGACTTGCACTCATCTCCAAGATTTTCTGAAAGTTTCACCAACAGGTGCAAAAATATTCGTTTGGTCCGGTGATGATTCAATCCACTCCGATTCTCCCTTGACCCATTTGGGCCCATTCCCTCCCCCTTAATATAGAGTAGAAGTAGGAGCCGAATTTTTCTATCGTGTCGACAAAAAAAAAAAGGATAATTTCCTGGAAACTTAAAACAACTTTAACAATTCTAGTGCATGACATTTATTTTCTGAATAACCTAAATTATTGCACTCTGACCCTGGAATCTTATCAATGATCTCGATTGTTTGACGTTCTCAATTTTCCATGAATCTAAGCCTTCTTCTTCTTGTTCAGCACAGCTGTTTGCCAATTGATGCAGATGTGCCAGAATATCGTAGCAGACCACGTGCAAAGGAAAGAACAGCAAAACCCAAGAATGGGTAGTAAAACCTTATCAGCTTCTCTGATGCTCTCTTTGACCCTATCAATTCTGCTAGTATTGCAGCCTGTAAATGCTTGAAAGATGTCAGGAAACCTTTTCTGCTTCATACATAAAAAACATAATACTGATTCTAATTTTATCATCGTTGCAATAAGTAGTCAACAACATCACATAAAAGACATGTATACCACAAGCCAATGTGATACTGAAAACATGTTTGTAACAGTAATCCCTTAACAATATACAAAGAAAAATTATGAGATCTTTGGTGCAAAAATTGCAGAAATTACTGCTGAGATGATGCTTGAAATAAGAATTCAAAAACTAAAGTAAAAGATGATATGTCAAGAGTATTGTGAAAATTATACAGTTTAAACTTTAAAGAATGGCTTACAAAATTGATGTTCTGATGATGTACCAGACACCTATTTAAGACAAGTTAGAAGATGATTAACATTGCAGGCCTGATCAAAATTTCTTATATGTGGATGTTGAAAATTTGAAGGGGTCCGGATGTAAACTTTTACGGGGATCCAGATCCACCAAGGAGAGCTACCACTCTCTAAGTGGATACACATAAAAAAGAGATAATTTCAGAAACCCCCCTTGAGGTTTCTAACAATTTCATTACCTTTCTCTAAAGTTTTGAAAATATCACTTACCTCCCTTATTGTTAATATGGGATCCAATGCTCACATTGTTATCGTGAAATGACTCTACTATCCTTATACCTCAAGATATTTACACACATTTGTGGAGAGAAATAATCAACACATTTACTAATTAAATTAACCATAATTTGGAATTCAAAAAACAACTAATTTGCTATATAAAAGGGAATTAATACTAGGTGCACTTTTTCTATTAATGTACTTGATAGATAAAAGGAATTATATATGATATACCTGATAAATCAAAGGATTCAAATATGAAAAATAATTAAGCCATTTACAAGCTAAAATAACCATAATTTGATAATATTAGAAAACTTAATTTGGAAATAGAAAAGGACTCCAATACTAGGTTAGTTTGCTATATACTTGACAATTAAAAGAAATTGGACGTGAGGAGACTTCGGTTCCATTGTTTCTGCTTATTACCATGGTGATAACAAAAGTCTTAAGTTAAAAAAAAAAAATTGTCTTGTTAAATTTCGAAAGTTGTTACCTTTTGGTTGCAAATGATGAAATTTTTTTTATTAATCATATGTAATAACGACCCCATAAGTGAAATAATAAGTTCGATCGAATAATTAAATTAATTACTATTATTATAGGTGAAGGGCACTTTTGGAATCAAATGACACCTAAAATTATTTTTTTATTTTTTTTTGAATTGGGATAAATTGTTACAAGAATATAGGTTTCAAGAGAAGTTAGTAATATTTTCAAAACCTCAAGAGATGGCAGTGACACTATCAGAAACGTGAGGGGAGTTTTTTGAAATTATCCCTAAAAAAAAAGAAGAGAAACAGTAGTTATCTACGTGGAAAGTAATTTCTCATGAGAACCACTTGCTTGCATGTGTAATCTCACTCTATCCCATCATAAAGAATAAATTGCTAAAGTAGACTGAAAATTATTTTTTTTACTTTTTTTTGAATTGGGGCAAATTGTTACAAGGATATGGGTTTCAAGAGAAGTCAGTAATATTTTCAAGAACTGCAAGAGATGGTAGTGAAATAATCAGAAACCTAAGGGGAGATTTCCGAAATTATCCCTAAAAAAAAAGAAAGAAAGAAAGAAACAGTAGTTATCTTATCTACATAGAAAGTAATTTCTCATAACAACCACTTGCTTGCATGTGTAATCTCACTCCATCCCATCATAAAGAATAAGCTGCTAAAGTAGACTGAAAATGACTAGTGTACAAAAGATCCATGCTGAAAAATTTACCACGAATTACTTGTGAAATTATGAAGCAGTAAAATATTTAAAAAATTTAGTAGTAGACTAAACATCCAACCATTAACAACAAAACATTATTAACTTTGTAGTATTATACTATAAAGAACTTATATATAAAGTGGGAATGAGTGGTGAAATTTGATGGTCTTTGGTCCTCCATGTGCAAATCACGTGAGATGCTTTCTTCCATTTTGCTCTTCTTTTTTCTTCTTATCCTTTTTTTTTTGGGTTATTTTTTTTGTTCATCCAGGCAACCCACTTTTCCAACTTTCTGATGGGAGTTGATGGCTTACATAATTATCAGATCACCGCCATTAACAACAAAACATTATTTTACTGGTAAAAAGAGGGAGTAATTAACTAAATATAAAAGGGGAATCATGTTTTGATCAGCAGAAGCATACCAGGCTAGTCAAAAAGGAGGAACCATAAATCAGAGACGTAGTACCGAACCAAGATTTTCCAGCTGCAATGCCATAAACACACATCAAAGCTACTGGCCACTGGAAGAGAAGCTCAAACCATGCAATTCCAACATAGAAATAAGGCATCTCAAAAACCAGATAGTGGTCAATTTGTTTGAAGAACCAGCTCTTTAACTCGATCAAGAACTTGGGATATAGGTCTATAGGAAGAATTGTTTGGCCATCAATAAGTGGAACTGCAATTGCTATAATGAGGAAGTAGATGAAAAGTGCAGAATCAATGAGCCTTAGGGGTGCTCCCATATTGCTTCTTCTTGTTTAATTTGTTAGCAAAGGGTAATTGAATAAAGGGTTCTGAGCATCGAATGATCTTTCTTCTAGTTTCTTGATTGGAGATCGTTAGATGGTTGACTTTGGAATGAAAAGGGATCTGAAGGAGGAAGGTTAAGCATTTCAATGGGGTGTACTAGACCAACTTGATTGTACTTAATTTAATAATTAATTGTAACAAGAAAATTTGTTGAAAATGACATACTTTACCTCTGAAATTTGAAGAGCTTCAATTTGGACCATAGACAAATATTGGTAGAGGATTGAACATATGCTATTGCTTTTGCAGTAAGCAGAAAAATGTCTAATCGGATATATTGGTTAAACTATTGAACAAAAGAAAGAAAGAAATCCTATTAATGTCCGTTTGGAAGGTGAGTTTTTTGAGAATTTGTCTAAAACGTTACTGTAGTTTACTGTAAAAGTTTTTTAAAAATTTTTTAAAATGTGTAGATTTTTGAATATTTTGAAGTGTGTAGTTTAAAAACTTTAAGAAATTTTTTGAGGTTACTGTAGTTAAAGTTTTTAAAAAATTTGTAGCAGACAAACTTGACAAAAAACTTGGGTTCCAAACAAGATACTAGACTAGCTTGGATAAGAAATAGGGAAAATTTTGAAATTTGGTAATGGGAAGAATCAATATTTATAAGTAGGGGCCAACATTTACAAAAGGGAATTTGCTCATTTTTGTCCTTGAACTTTTTTAGTTAAATCAATTTTGTTCTTAATGATTTTTTTTCACTAATATAGTCCTTCAAATTTTATTTGTTGTCCAATCAAATCCTTTTATGATGGCACCATCCAGTTTGATGTTTTCGGTGCAAAAATTAGGGGCCATATAGGAACTACATATGGACTCATCTATCAAAATGAATATATATACATATATATGTATATTCAACTGAAAAAAAATTGATGCTTCATGAAATTGAGAAGAAAAATAGAAATTAAAATTTTTTTTAACAAATAATTTATAAATTACATTCAATACATGAACTACAATATGCACCATTGAATCTTGATCTCATAACGTAAGATCTTATTAGTTTCATGATAATTAGAAGTCACAAGATACCTTTCAAATCAGCCAAGATTTTAAGGTTAAACAAAAACTTTTCTATACTTAATAAGCTAATTATCGAAACATAATGTGCTTAACTGCCACCCGGAAGGAGCTTATAAGATAAAAACTTGGTGTGCATATTAAAGGCCATCTGCAAAACCCAAGGGGAGAAGAGAACCAAAGGAAAAAGACCATGGAAAACAATAGCCAAAGACCGCTGATATTTTATTTTTACAATTTTGCCCAAACACATCTTCTTCTTTCAGAAACAATAGGGATGAAACTGCCCAGGCTTGGTAAAATATAGGGACCAAATGGAGCAATATCGAAAGATTGAAATTCATTCCCATAAATGAAAGAGATACATACACTGTAGGTTGTAGCTTCAATTGAGCAGAAGAACAAGGAGAAGAAGAGGAAGAAGATGAGTGAAAGGCCAGTACCAAGAAGAGAAAGTCCATGGGGAATGCCTGAGGGTGACCACAGACAACCAAAGCCCCATAGATGCAATGACCGTGCTGAAGATGTTATCCAAGTAACTTTCCTTGAACCCTTTTTTTTCAAAATCTTTTTACTTTGCTTAAACCCTTCTTGAATATCTGTGGGATGTGCTATGATTAATGGGTTTTATCTGCTTTCAGTAAATTTCTTATCTTTTTAAGTTAATTTTTGTTTTGGTGGGTCTACTGTGCTTTGGGTTTAAGAATTTGTCAAGAAAATTTACAGTACTTTCATTTTCAATGTTAATGTTGAGATTAAATTGTTGGGTTTTGGTTGCATTTTGAATTGTTTATCTAATATGTAGATATAATTGTGTAAGGAAAAGAGATGACATTGAGTATCAGGAGCATGGAGTTGGGCATAACAGAAAATGTAAAAACTGGAACTTGACGTGACTGATGCTTGTTAACATTTGATTGAGATATTTGAGATGGACTTCGAATTTGATTCAGAAATTGGAGAAAAGAAAGATTCTGAGAATTTTAGATATTTGTATGTGACCTTCAAGAACTAAAATTGGTGGAATATTTTTGGTTTCATGAGTACTTGAAGGTAATAAAGTAGGAATATTTCTTTCTTTCTTGCATTGTTACAGTTTTATTGTTGTAAGGCAAGGTAGATGGTTTGAGCACTGATGCGAGGATTTGATCTGCTTGTTTATGAGGGCTCTTGTTTGTCTTGGCTTGTTGAGACCCAGGTTTTTAGCGTAGATACATTATCAGTTCTTTGTCGACGAGGGATATATGACCTGTTCATTTTTGTTATCACTAGCCTCCAATACAGGATCTTCGCATTGTTTGGAGGCTTCCTGAATTGTTGTCTCTGTGCCATCTCTTGATGTCAATGTTGGATTCACATAAAGGTTCATGATTTTTCCCTTTGAAGGCAAATCTAATAGAGGGATGAAATTTGACATTTTAAGTTACACGTTTTGTTTCTCTGAACTTATTTGTAATAGTTGGCTTCCTTACTTGTGATGTTTGGAATGAAGAATAAAGTTTAAGGATAGCATGATAGTGATCATGATCTTCAAATAAGCTCAGCTAAGAGGAATGTTAAAATTGGTAAACTCTTGCAGGTCTGAAGCTTGTTTGGAAGAGAATCACTCAACCTTTGCGTTGAGTTTGATTTTTCTTCTTTCCTTTTTATTCTTTCCATGGAGTTCCCTTCCCACCCCACCCTTTTAGAGTTTTATGAAGGGAGGATACATCATAAGTTGAAGTGATGGTTGGTAGTTGCTTTGCCTAGTCAATATCCATAGTGCTATCAGTAATTTTTACAAGCAGTGGACACTGACTTCTGGCACTTTGATACTAGTGAATTAGAAGAAAGCTTGCATTTGGCAGGAAGGGAGAATACACATTTGGAGAAGTATATTCTATGTACTATCAGAAGCATGTATTTCTTGAAAGGGAGAAGAAGGACGGGATTGAATCCCAGTGGTCAAAGTGCTTTTAATTCTTGTTTCAGACATAGAGTCTATTATTCCTTCATCCTTTTCTCTATTCCACTATGTCTTTACTCTTGTAAAAATTAAAGAAAAAAAATATATAGAGGTCAACTTTATTTCTACCTGAAGCTTTTGTCCTTTGAGTTCAATTTACAGTAAAAATGTCTGGTAGCTCTCTCTGAAATCTTTTTCAAGGCACACAATGACTGAACATGCTCTTTGAAGCATTAAAAGGCAAAATCATTGTTGTAATACAGAAATCTGCAAAATAAACTAATGACAAGATTGAGAGGAAAGCAAGAGAAATTGCAGATAAGATGGGGGGTGGGGAGAGAGAGAGCTTTTACAAAAAGAAAAGAAAGAGTTGGACAGCAGAAGAAGAAGAAGAAGAAGAAGAAGAAGAATAAGATGCTGCAGATTGTAACAGAGAGAATTTGAGAGAGGACGATTTGATTGTAGTTAATGAAAATTCAATAAAATAATTGATTGTCAGTAAATAACTTCGTGCCTGATGAACCATTAATGGTTAACCAATCCTTGAAGTGTGATATCAATCCGTTACATGAGCGTAAAACAGTCCATTACATTATATTGGGTGACTGGCTTATCCAGGCAGGGACTGTGAACTTTGGGTTTTCTTATACTGTTTGTACACGTGGTTAATCAGTTTATGCATCAACTTCTGCTGGGCTTTAAAACTCTACAATAACATAAAGTTGGCAGTGGATGCCGTTTTCCGCAGTCTTAATTCTGTACTTGAAGAAAGAGAGAACTCATGAAGTTATCATGTTCTTAACATTTTTTTTGTTGCAGAGTTTTCAAGTTTATCACCCTTTGGTATTGTTCTGCCTTATTCTTTTTCCCCATAAACTAAAAGCATATTGTCCTCCTTTTTTTACTTGGCCTGTTTGTATCTTAAGCTTAAGTACCAATTTCACAAGCAGAAGAAACTTCACTTTCATGGTGATTTTGAGACTCATGAGTCTACTTTGTACATTTTAGAACGTCAACAAGATGGTTGAAATTTTTTTTGTTTTAGTTTGAACTGGAACTATGCTAAGGGAGGCTTAGTTGTAAACTATATTTTTCTGCTTGTGTAAATTATTGAGTATTAATGATTGCAGAAATAAAAGTTTTGGTAAATCCAGAAATGAAATATCTGAAAAAGATAGCATTTAGTAGATACCTTATTTGCAAAATAAGATCCTTTGACAAATGTTGGAAATTTCCTTGGCATGCTGGAACGTACAAACCACATGATTTTCAGCTTTTAACCACCCAAAAAAATTCTGAGAGTGATGACAAATCTGATGACTAGTGACATTTGCAAATCAATCAATCAAGTTTACCAGATTAATTTGTTATTCTCAATGTTGGCTATGACAGTAGATGAATAGAGATGATATGCTAGTCCTTGCTATGTTTTTTCTTATTGTTCTATAATGTATTGAATTAGCCATGCACTCGAAACTGCTCTTATCTGTTGAAAAGCAAAGAACTCTGCTGATGTGAAGAGTAAAAGGAGTTATACAGGTATTTTAGCCTCTCTTAATGTTCTATATGGGTCAACTATGATTTTGTGAATTTCACCTTTAAGGTGGCCTCAATTGCAGCATAAAGGATAAGTTATAGCAGCTGGCTATATTAAACATAGTCAATAAGTTCTTTTCTAGTTTATCCTAACAAACTTAGGATGATTAAATTGCTTTGCATCTTCTTTGGCAAGGGGGAGAATAACGTGGATGTAAGGTCCTTTGGACCTCTTGTAAACAAGGTTTTCTTTTGTCCATATGACAAATAACTTGTTGGAAATTTGTCCATTGATGTTGATCTGAAAAAATCTTTTCATGATCCATCACTAATCCCTAGAGACAAAAATGAATTTTTTCTCTTATTAGTTGTGTTATTCAGGAGGTGAAAGAAAGTTGTTGACTTTTCTGGCTGCACTACAATTACGGCTTCCTTTTATTCCATATTTGAGGTCATATTACATTACGGATTCCAGCTAAATAAATGCACTAGTTTTGCTTGACAACAACCCCCCCCCCCCGGCGGGGGGCCTTTTTTATTTTGGTGCTTGACGAACTTGATTGGTCATGTCTTATTTCTACTTGCACGTCTTTTGTTTGCATTTCAGTTCTTTTTATTACTTTAGGCAGACACTGTAACAAATTCTTTTTTCTTTTTTTTTTTTGCAAGGGATTGAGTTAAGTGCATATTATACTATTTCTAATTTGGAGTTTTCCACATTTGAATGTTGCAGGCATGCTTTGAAGGTAATCCTTTTAAAACGGTTCCAGGGCCTTTCAAGCTATTCTGGCAGTGCATGCGTTCCAAACCTGGGTGAGTTTGATCTTGACTGCTTTGTAGCTAAAGTGGTCAAAGTTCTGAAATAATTGGAGACTGTCTATCTTAGGCCTAACATAAAATGCTATGGATTGAGTGCATATGCATAACTATCGTTGGAATTTTGTTTGGATGTATTGAGTAAGATTTAATGCTATTAAAGATCCTAGGTTTGGCAAATGTGTTGTGCCTTGATATGTAGTCTTTTGTCTGCTATATGCCCAGAAGATTATATCCTTACTATACGTTGGACAACTAACATGTTTGCCTACTGTGCAGGGAAGAACCTACTGAGCCATTCTACTACTTGGAATTTGAACCTCCCCAAAGAGAAGTGAAACTTGAGTAAAAATTCTATCAAAAAGTTTCTTTTGTGCTACTTATCAGTCTCTTTGTCAAATGATTAGGTGTAGCTTATCCAGAACCATCAGTAGTCTGGCCACTATCCAAAAAAAGATGGAAATAAAATGGTTTTTGTCAGTAACTTTGAACAATATGCTAGGAATATCTTCAGTTATCATAAGAACTTTGTTACATTGCTAATTTGAATATCATATGTTGTGCGATCCTTGTAATTTCCCTTGTGAGAATGGGTGCATTTTGTCATTTTATTGCTGCTAGAGTTTTGGATGAACTTCTTGTGAATTTTATTTTGCTGAGTACTCTATAAAATGGCTGAGCTTTTATATGTTTGAATTCGTTTCTTGATAGGGCTTGCATATCATGTTGTTTGGGCAAGCTCTACGTGATTCAATACATGAGTACTGTCTTTGTCGTGTCATGAATGGATGTTCTTCTCTATACACGAGTACTAAGTCCAATAGCATAAATGGCCAGGCATTATATGTTTTTCGGTGTTTGGGGCCTAATCAGCAAGACTTTGATATATCAGGTAGAAAATGTGTGCGCGCACATCATGAATGAATGTTGTGTTTCTTTAACAAGTCAGATAGCATGCAAAGCTAGCCTAATCTGCTAGGCTTACTTGATGAAACTAGGGTTTAACCTATGCACTTGAAGCGTAGCTGAATTACTAGGGGTTTAGGTTATGTGAACAAAATATTGAGGAATGTGTCATAGAATCCTTCGTTCTATTTGCTGAAGATGATAATGTAACCATCTTTCTTCGGACTCTTAACTAAAACTGAAGATTTTGAAGGGTTCAGGACTCTAAAACTGATACACCAAAATTTTCGTAGGCATTATCAGTGTATACATTAGTGTGTTTAGATATATGTCAAAAGACAGAATTTGGCTACATGTAACTACATCCAGATGACTTTTAACAAATTTTCTTAAAAAAAATAAGCATGAGAAATTGATAAGTTCGTTACCAAGACATTGAGTAAACTACCCCAAAAAAAAAAAAAAAAAAAAAAAAAATCTACTGACTTCAGATGATCAAAGCTCCTAAGAAATTTAATTTGGCTTGTTCCATGGATGCCCAGAAAAATCTCGAGCTAGCATTAGCCTCAATTGATGGAACACTGCTTTGCTCCTCCAACCATTGTTCCATTGGGTGCATGCGAAGAGAATTCAACCCTCAAATTGCTACAAAGAACATCGAACCAAGAATATTGTCGTCTGTTTTGGCCAAGTAAGTAGATTGTGTTCACCAGGAGCTTCAAATCGAAACCGACAACTCTTCCCTTTCTATCAACTCCATCCAACAATGCTGCTTCTGTCTGAACAACAATTTTGGTCTTGTTCTTGGCTCGTTGATGAAATGGTTCAACAGTTTTTCCAGTTACAAACTCGGTTTTATTGTGCAAAACCAAAACGTAAAATTTTTGGTACTCAAGATAGTACAATTTAGTTGGATTTCTCACCAAGATTCCAATGCTCCAATGTGATCTTGTTCCATCAACATTGCTGGATAAGTTGAGAGGAGAAACCATGATGGAGTCAACTTGAAACTGGGGATCTTTGGCATCAGTAAAGAAAACTAGTGCCACAGTTATAACAATTGCAAAAGCCAGGAATATAATGCTTAAAAATCCTATTAAAACGCATCTATCCAAACAGGGGTCTTTTGGGGCTGGTCCTGATGATACAGTAATTACTGTATCTGGTGGGATCGGAGGTGAAGAGCTCATATCTGCTTAGAGAAATTAGCAATCAAAGAAGCTTGCTAGAAATACTTGCGAGAGAACTTTCTTTGGTTTAGCACATGACGTTTTGGATGCATATTTAAAGTTCTAGGGTGATCATCATGTTAGGAAATGGATTGATATGCAACCAATGTTTCTAAGTAGCTTCCTAAAGTGAGAGACTGATAAAGTGAGATTTATGGAAAATGGAAGATACCAAAACTTAATTGCAAGTTTTGTAAGGTATATATGTGTATGTGTGTGTACATCCACACACATATATATAGTTAATTTTATATATACTGACAACGTATATACTATCACGATTGAAATACAAATTTTGCTTGTGTTATATATATAAAGGTCAAAATATATGTACTGTCAGTGTATAACAGATTAATCCTTTATATAATTGGTTCATACTTGATTTATATATAACAATATTAAAATTCTAGGGTGATCAATAATGTTACTCACATGTATATATTTATATTATTGGTTCAATAATTGATTTATATACATGTATATAATAGTATCAAAGTTTTAGGGTGATCAACAATGTTAGGAAAGAGATTAACATGCAACCAATGTTTTTAAGTAGTTTCCTAAAGTGGTAAACTGAAAAGGTCAGATTTATGGAAAATGGGAAGATACCAAAATTTAATTGAAAGTTTTGTAAGGTAGCTTGGGCCCAGCATAAATCAAACTATAGTGGGCTCAACACCAGAAATTACTTGGGCTTCTGTACATGTTGATATTCGGATCCAATGACATTATACAAAGCCTTAAGAGGCCGTGTCGATTCTCTATAGGTTACCATTTTCGATTTTTGAAAGCAAATGTATTAGAACATACAATCATAGAAGGAATTTTTTTTCTCTAATAGAGAAAAAAAAAACAAAAATAAAACTTTGAAATTCCATGATGTCTTCAAATGATATATTTCCTCAACCCCCAATGAACAATTTATATGAATGTTTTCACCAGCCATATCTAATATGTAACTAATTCAAGTTCGAATGAAAAATTTAAATTTGACAAAACAGATATGAGAAATTACAAGTCTGACAAAAATTGACTTAAGAAATTACATATTTGAAGAAAAAACATACATGAGAAATCTTGACTTTGACAAATAGATCTGGAAAAGCCTAGGTCTTTTTTTTGCGTGAATGTAGGCTTCCAATGTCATTCATATGTCCATTCAGATTTGACTTGACAAAATTCAAAAATGGGTTTTTCTAATAAACTGTCCATTAACCACAGCTCTTGGACTGGTGGCTACCACCAAGCTCTTAAGGCTTTGGTGGGGTGGGAGGCAAGGGTTCAAACCTTGCCACCCACCAAAAATGCCACTCTTGTGGCTCTGCTTCAAATCCAGACGGGTGCGTAGTGCACCCGTCTGGTCCGATGGTGGTTCTGTCCTCATCGGTCCCCATAGGCTCAGTTGAGCCTCCCCCGTAGATAGAGTAGGAGTAGGAGTAGAGATGACAATTAAAAAAAAATAATAATAGACTGTCCATTTAATAGTTATTAACACGCTAAATTTAGTTAATTTGCTATATATATGCACACACTAATAAATAATAATCTCCCTTACATTTAAATACTTGTTTAATTAATTTTATCTTTCAAAAAAAAATCTCACACTCGAAACACATCTTAATAAATGTCAAATGGACACCGTTGGACATACCCTTTAGATAGTTATCAAGCCAAATTCGAACCAAAAAGAAATTTAAGTCATTAAGAATTTAAAACGAGTTTAACGTCAACATAACCGGCTTTATTTACAAACACATACTTAAACTAAGCAAAACACCAAAAATTTATGTGAAGAAAATTACTATCAAAATTCTGAATGGAAACTTCTAAATACAAAGGCCTCTTTGTTTGATTTCTACTTGTAGATGTGCCTTTTCTGCTATTAATAAATGTCAAAACTTACTCTTTATAGGCAAGAAGGGGGAAAAAAACTCTAATCATCACTGAAGCAAAATTGATAGATTCCTCAGTCGATCAGAAATCAAGCTGCATCATGTTGAAGTCCTAAAAGAATGATCAATAAAACCAAAAGGCAAAATTTTTGGTACTCTTGTTGTTAGAACTTGGATGTGATGAAGTTTGTGATGATGGTAGAGGTTGATTTCTAGTTTGATTTTCTTAAACCGATACTGATAAACTCATGTTGAACGATGCTTAGCAGTTTCTTGAAGAAAGTTCAAAATTTATGATACTATACAATATAATGTTCTGACTAGGTTTAGTCCTTTTAGGTGTGTGAAACCATTTCCTCCTAAGAAATTGTTGCTATTTCAAGTCGTAGTGGGGTCTTTTTTAAGATTTGATTTGAGTACGTGTTAGAATATGAGCCGGATTACACATATAAAGCTAAAAATTAACGAAAAGACCTTCCAAAAGGGAATCAGGATTTTGACTCTTCACCTAAAATGGAACAATCAATCACGGATACAATTATTCTTTTGAGGCTTTGACAGAATCATACAATCTCCCAGATGACTTTACGTGTCTTTGAACCTGTAACCATTTTTTTCTTTTTTTGTGGACAAAATCATAGAAAATCCAAGGGCATGATATTCAATCCATGACCAAATATCAAGTGCCATCATCACAATATTGGACTAGTTAAGGGCACAAATCTATTGCTTGATTCATGTCCTTGTTAATTGCTGAGATCAAGCCCCATCATAACCAAAACAAAGTAAACAGAGAACAAGGTGGCTCTTGGCCTTATCTTTTGCTTTGAAAATTAAAGAAAAGCATTCACAAAAAAACAAAGCTTGGAGCACAAAAAGGCTACAAAACTCCTCCCATGACTTTCATGGGGAAGTAAACAACACGAATTTTCACTGGTTGCAGTATCATTGTGACAGAACCAGTGACCGGTTGAGAGTAAGGGGAAAAAAAAAAAGAAAGAACCTCTAGAAATCAATCATAGGTTCTCCAATGGTGAGATTGCGCTCCAAAGTCCATGGTAAATTGAACAGCTTGGCCGTAATGAACTTGAAGATTTTATTCACATTTATGTTGTAAGTTGCACTTGAAAAGAAAAGGGTTGCATTGAGTGCCTTTGCATATTTCCTTGCCTGCTCAAAAAAAAAAAAGAAGCAAATTTGTGAGCGTCTAAGGGTTTATATACAAATCGGGAGACGAAAATTGAACCCTCGTTTTATATATGATTAAGGAAATAAGAAATCGAATCCTAGTTTAAGACGAGAAAAAAAAAGATTCTTGACGTAAATTATATCCAATTAGTGTACTTATCGTCATTAATATGCTTTTAAACAACTTTAGTGCATGATTACACTAGAGGTAATCTCATGTGATTTCTAATTTGTTTTTACATGTACATGTATGCCTGATGGTGATTGAGAGTGACAACAAGTGGAAAATATCAATCCACGTAAAATTCACTGGATGATATAAGTTGTAGAGTACAATAATTTCCGTTGCAAAGTCAAGTGGGTTTTATCATTGGAATTGACTAGGCAACCTCCTCACTTCTCTCTTTGTCTCTAAAAAGATTAAAATAAAACATGTATCAAGGAAATTGAAAGGACCTAGGTATTCTAGAACAAGGCTGCATTTGGTATATTCTATGGTTCGGCTGTCTATGTTTGTGAAGATTAATGAATATGAATTCTTCTTGATGACCATCAATATTAGGCAGATCACAAAGATTTTATTGAAAATTTAATTACATGATTACCTCACTTGCAATTGTCCATTGAATGTCTATTGGTAATTGGATAAAATCATCGAACTTTGTTCCAACCATCACCGGAATGGCTGTCTGCATAACCAAAAGATCATATGAACAAAAAACGTTCGCTTGCTTTGTGAAGAACAGATGAATTATAGACTGAAAAAAGGTGAAGAAAAAAAAAGAGAGAAAGCAGGATAAAGAAAAAGTGGGGATCAAGACTGGGCACTAAAAATCAAGAAAGGAATAATGTGAAACATTGTTGTTAAGCAAGTATCTTTACCTGATTCCATTTTCTGGCTTGCTTATACCATCTGATCACGCTGCAATTACAGCAAGAATCATATATTAGTGTCAGAAAAAGAAAGAAAAAAAAAGGGAACACATATATAACTATTTAATGTCTGGTGCAATTTGAAAGTGAAATTGCTATATATCTATACCTATTCAATGTGCACCGGCTTGTGAGATCAAACATGAAAATCATGGCTACAGAATCTTTACAAGCAACTGGAATGTGATCATGAGAAGAATTGTCGCCTGCATTGTTGATCAAATTTGCCAAAAACGGAACGTCAAGACAGATCTTTCACTACTAATTCAGGTTGAAAAAAGCAATAAAAGCCCAGAAAAGTGAAATCATGGAAAATGCATACCTCTTACTTCCCAGATGCTATAAGAAATCCGAGCCCCTTTAACTGATAATGTTTTGTCCATTTGATTTATCCCTGGAATTGCAGAGACGACTACTCCATTATCTCTTCCGACATACTTTGCCTTTGATCAAGAACAGAAAGAAAATGGCATCAAGAGTTGATTACAAAAAATCCAAAAAACTTTGATCCTAAAAGAATTATAGGCATCAACCGTAATGCTAAAGCAGAAAATGTATTCAAGAAAATCAGCTCAAATGATTAAGATTCAAGACTTGCCAGAAAACTTGTTTTGCCAATTTGACAATCACCCCAGAGACTAATCTTCAAAGTAACTAAATCAGACGAATCTTTATCAATATCTGGGGAAGGTGAGCCCATGATTTTGGAAGAAAAGCCACTACCAATGACACCTGAATGAGGTGCAGAACTGATCATCTTCTGCTGCAAATGTCTATACCTGACTGATTTTCCTATCCAACAAGCAAGAAACTGGTTCCAAATTGACTTGAGACACTGCTTAAGGACGGCGATTCGCCACAGAATCGCTTTTTTCATGTTGAAGTGAAACTTTTGACGGCTAAGCTGAGTCATTCTTCAATGAAATCAAGATTGATGATGAAATGATGATGATGATAGAATGGCCTTAGGAGCCCTCTTAGTCCATGAAAATGGAAGTTCTAATCAGGCTCCTAATGCCCTTCTCACATGATATTGTTGAATATATTTCATTTTATTAAATGTTTTTCAAATTTGGTATTTTTAATTTTGGGTTTCTTTTTTTTTTTTTTGGGGATGGCAAACAATTGATGTGTGGTGATGACAGGTGACCGTTTGTTGTGGGGGATTGTTTGACTGATTTTGTGGGCTGCCAAGTCTAAAATTTTATTCCAAATGCCGGCTTTTTTGGATTTATTTAGGTTTATGTTTCATAGGAATTTGGGGACATTAATCATTTGTTTGTATATGTTAGAAAAAAAAAAAAAAGATCCAAACCTTACATTATTTCTTTTTTGTTTCTTATATTTTTCATCATTGTTTTTCCATAATTACTTTAATCAATCTCGGCGAGAAAAATGGATCAAGAGCCATCATTTATCACAATACTGGACCACGTGGGGTTTTGGAATTTTCATTTTCTTTGGTATTTTTTATGATTCTTTCTATTTCTTCTTGATTTTCTCACAAATCTACATGGAAAATTTGGTCCACTATAGAGTATAGGCCACGAAATATAGGTTCATACATTATAGCTTTTGTAAAATTGCGATGCAAGGGATGAACAATATTGATAAATTTGCTAATTAAAATTTTTAAAATACTCTTTACTACTCACATATACATCTAAAGTACTTTCACAAAATCTTCTATTTTTGGAATTGCGACATTATCTTTACTTGGACAACGACAATAAAACATCCAAAGGAAATGCGGAATAAGTAATTATTATGGCTAAAAAAACTTAATCCCTTTTTAAATTCAATTTAGTTTGATTATTTGAGAAGAATAATTAAATTTTATTAGAACAAAACTTATTCTTGAGATTATAACCCATTGAGGAGGAAATGATAAGCCATTTAAGCATGATAAAACAAATCTTTTTTCTTCTATTCTTTTTTCTTATATTCTTTAACATTTTTGGGTTTTTTTTTTTTTTTAACTCTAACAAGATTCTTCCAACAATAGTTTCTTTGTTACAAGGACGTTATAGTCCCACCATTGACAGAATCAATTTCAGGCCATACACGCAAATTGACAAACATCAATCATGAAATTAGCCCCACTCAGAACCAAGACAGAAAAGGCCAAGATTGTTCTCACATTTTAGTAGGATTTTGTTACATCATTCTAATTACATAGACTTTTTCTGGATCTTTTAAAGTTCTATTGATTTCTCTTTTTCTCTTGGGGGAAAAAAAGTGTTTGTATCACTCTACATTTATTTTCATATGAAAGAATTATTGAAAAGTTTCTTAGTGTCAATTATTTTTTTTGGGTATAAAAGACTATAGGATACTAAATGGAGATCACTTTTCTTGCACCTAGAAAATGAAGAATAAGAAGGGAAAAAAAACTAAATAACTAATTTTCAGAAGATGTCAACATGGAAGGATATTGAATTCAAAAGATCTATTTAATTTCATTTCATATGTAATTATGACAAAGCTCAATCATTTAAATTATTGGAGTCACCCAATAGTCGGGGATGACTCGTAGAATCTTTTCTACTATTTGATTTCAGGATTCGAAATTTGAATAATGTGCCTGACAGTTCGAATGTAAGGAGGATGGGACGGTAAATAACAAAATATTAAAGAAGAGTTCAATAACTTAGGTTAGTTACACCCTTAGATATTATTTTATGTGGCTCTGATCTTGGTCGATAATTGTCCATCCATCTTTCATTTCAACCCCTTGGCCCCAGTGTTGAAAAACCAGTATCCGATAAAACCTAGAAAAAATTATATACATGCGAGTTGATTTTTTTTTTTTCCCATTGTTTATGTTTTGGTAGATAAGATTATTGGAGTTTGGACTAAACTGGAAGCGATGTGCAGGAATCTTTGGCCGGTACAGAAATCAATGTATGACCTTAAAAGTTCAATATTAAAATACAAAGGACAGATTCAGTCTCCATCCCAAAAAAAATGTTAAAAAAAAAAAAGATATCATACAAACCAAGCTTGGCCATATACAGTAAAAAATAATACTCAAATTAGTCTTTGAAAGAGTGTATTTTATAAATTCAAATTTGTTTTTTATATTCATAACTTTGTCGATGATTAATTATGTCAATTAACTATGTAAAAAGTACAACAAAACGCAATAACAAAATGAACATTCTTTTCTAAGAATATGCTATAGGAATTACCAGATTAAATTTTGTTGGATCTGAATTTACCGAGGATTTAGATGTTCACGAAGCAAGATAATTATTTAATCTCAAATTATCAATTTATATAAGCATTTAAGGGTATAGTTATGCATTTAATCTAACCTCAATAAGTACATACACCTAATGTGCCTCTATAATCCCAAACATAATTACCTCCACAACATGATCAAATAGGATATGGCATCAAAGCATGTGAGAAGCATTTATTGGTATATTAATATGTCCTTAAAGACAAACACACACTTTATAGTTAGGGACAAATAATTCACTTGCAATATATCTTTCAATTTGAAGGATTGCGAACTTGAAAACCATACAAAGGAATCTTATTAGCACCTCCAAGTTGTTTTCTAAAGAATTATTATGTCCGTTGATGTTAAATAAAGTGCAATAATGTTACTTTTCTAAACTTCCTTGCACGAAGTGGGGAGACAAGGAACAACATGTCCACGTTTTGAATGAATTGACAACCATAAGGCTAGAAGAATTGCCCTCAATCTTGTTTGGTTGAGTTTGGAGTTTTAAAAGAGGAATGGCTATCAAAAGTAAAAGATAATTTGAAAGATCATGTATTATAGGACCATGACTTCAACTTCTCCTATTTGAAACTGTATTAAGGGTGCAATAAATAAGTATAGATATATTTATCTCTCTTTCAAACCATAAGAATTTTAGAACGAACAAAAATATAAACCATGACATGTAAAGGTAGCCCCTCCCTAATAACTTGTTACATCTACTTCGCATTGAGGTAGGCAAAAGCTAATATGGTTTAAGCTATCAATTGATAAAAAAAAAAAACTTTAATTACGTCTGATCAAAACCCTAGAAACACGAAGGGCAGTCCAATACAATGTAAGATTTAATAAATCAATAAAAACCTTGGACGCTTAAAATTTTGGACACAAGAATTCGAGTGTCACGCTTTTATATCCGTGGGTGATTTTGCCTCCTTTGAGGAAATTCTGGGTTGAAGATATGATTTTTGGTATTACGAGAAGTTGGATAAAGTTTTTTTTTTTTTCGGTTCAAGAGAAGACCTCAAGTCTTACGAGAGAGAGAGAGAAAGAAGAGAGAAAATGAAACCAATTGAGAATCGAATCAAGAACCTCATGGCGGGTAATGTTTCTATCAACTAAAAGCCTTTAAAGAAAAGCTGGGTGGAGTTTAAGGTTAATTAATGGTCATTAGGCCAGTCACAATCGGTACAAGCTATAATCGCATTCATCTGGCGTTTGGTGTTGTGATGGGCCTACTGCTGTTAGTTTTAGACTGGGCTTTCTGAATTGGGCTCGTAGGTAATCCATGACCATTACAGTGCCCTTTAATGGTCATATTTGATCTATATGGGACCCAAAACAGAATCAGAAGAAATGAAAAAGTTTTTTTTTTTAAATTTTATAATGTGGTATAACTTTTCAAATTTGACATTGGATATACTGGATTTTTTGAGTTTTTTTTATTGGTGATATCAACTTCCTTTTTAAAATTTGTTTTTTGGCAATTTTGTAGCTCTAAACAATTCGTCTGGACTAAGTTTGGATTGGATCTATATAACATATCCAATTTGTTCTGATTTAAAACTAGGGCAATTATTTGATGCAATCGCTGATATCTCGGTTTACCTTGCCAGATAAACAAAAGGTTTGTTTGGATTGTGTTTTATTTCCCCAATTTTATCTGCTTACATCATCATTACAATTTCCAATACACCTTTTTATCTTCCCAATTACCTTTTTATCTCACACACATCACATCACAAAAAGTGTTACAGTAAAAATATTCCAAATAAAACACAATCCAAACAAACTAAAATTAGCTTGAATTATGTGAAAGCTTGGCATGTTGAATAGATAATATGGATCTAAAGTCTATGAGAAAGTTGCATTTAACCTATTTCTAATGAAAAAAAATTAAGAATTAAAATCAGTGGTTTCGATTTATGACCCGAGTTAGGGCTTTAATTGCTGTCAGCTAATAAAGTTGTAATGACAAATAATCCAGCCCTTAAGTGCAATTCTCAATTTCAGTTCCAAGATTCCAAATTGTAAACAAATGAACAATGAATTTTCTGCAGCTTAGACAGTCAGTCTAGACCACTTAAACTCCCCTGCTCATTGAAAATAAAGAAACTTGCTTTTAAGCACTTTTCATCTGCTCTTACTGATTTTTAGTAACAACTCCTAGTTCAATCAAAAGCTACAAAGACACATCATTTGTACTTCCAAACCACACAGAAAAGACTAATATCACATGCTAGAGGATTGGAAAGAAATCTTGAGGCTTAAAAGGGCTGTCACAACTCTCAGATCCTTCAAATCTCCTTGGAGAATTGGCAAAAAAAGGAAGGGAAATATATCTTTTCTAATTCATCTGTAGTTTCCAGAAGACACATGACATCTACACCAGAATTTCCCCACATATTTTTCCTACTAAGCAGTAAAATTTTTTTTGTTCTTTGACATTGCTTGGATTTTCCAGCATACCTTGCTGTATTTTATACTAATAATGGGGACAAACTGTTTGCATTCTACACTAAAAGCAAAGGTGCATTGTGGAAAAACACCAAACCTAGAATAATTCTCTTCAAGATGGTGAAATCGGCTGCCCGTCTGAGCTTTGGCTGGGAGCTCGTTTTTGATCGCTGCTCTTGCGCTTAAGCTTAAGCATTTCCTTGAATTCTTTTTCTTTGATATCAAGTATGCTCTTGAAGCTAGTGGCACGTTGCGTTGATCGTCTGCTGCCATCATCCGGTGGAAGTTCACGTTCCCGAGCTGCCTCTTCCTCGTCATCCTTGTTGACTAGACGGTATTGCTGCCAAATCCTCCAGAAAAACAGAAGAAGACCGATGGAGCATGCTATACCACAGACAAGGAACAAGCCCCAGAAGCTGTCTAAAGAGAGCCGGTTTTCATCAACAGGATTGGGTTGTGAAGAGCATGCATCACTAGACAACCATTTATCGTGGATTCTTTGGAGATCACCATTTTCAGATAGTTGAAGAATTGCAGTGGACAAATCAACAGCCAGAGGAGAGTCCCTTTGAAATGCCTGGACGAAGCAAATTTTGAATAGCATGATACTGATACTCAAATTACAATACTAGGAATACACGATTTATGTTTATCTATCCATTGAAGTAACGACACCAATCTTAGCTCGCACAACTAGACTTCATTAGATAGGTGCATTTAGTTTTAGTATGTTATCCCAAGATGTCTCACATTTACATTCTCAGCATGCTTAAGCAAACAATAACCTCAAGAAATAAGAATTATTAACTTACAAATCCCCATCCACTTTTCGTGAACTCTTGTCCGACTGTCCTGAATGTGCACTTTGTATTGACTAAGAATAGTTCAATATAAGGAAGCTCATCAACTATAGCTGCAACGCCACCATTATTTGGACCCTTTTGAAGGGCAGCAACATAATCATCTTGGGTTTTCATGGTTCGGAGCCTCGACTCTGCGATGTTTAGTTCTTCAACAAGATAGTTGTGTGCAAATGACCCATCTTGTATCCCTATAGGATCCGAACTGGCAATCAAACTGTCGATGCCCTGCACACGTGAAGTCAGCTGCTGAACTGTGAGTATTGAAGTCAAGCTAGCTGTATAGCTTGAATTGATAATTAGGACAACAAAGAGCCACAAGATCAGCACTAAACGCCCAAGGGTGCTGACGGTGTTCTCTCCTGCTCAATCAAACAAAACTATTAGGATTGCTCAACCACTGCTCTTCCCAAGACCCCCAAAAAAAAAAAAAACTAGTAACTCAAAAGAATGCACAATTAAGTAAGAACACTTGAATAGGTATTTATCTACTTACTGTGTGCAAAAAACATCGTTGAGAAACTAAACCTGCAACAAAAAATCCATAAAGTACATTAGCATCCATAAAGCCAGAGAAACACTCGATGAAAAGCTAATATCTCCACCAATTCATCAGGAAGCTACTGAGACAATTTGTAACACAAACCATTCATTTATCAAAAGCATATTTCTTTGAAATTGAGCTAGGTGAATTTCATGGCATAATAGCAAAAGTACACTAAGAGAAAACAATTTGTAGAGTTGTTCGCTGAGTGCTACACATAACAGAAAACCTGCAAAGTGGCTCATGATCAGGCCCACATTAATCAGAATATAAAGGAGTACTTGGCAGAAAATGTGAAGACGACGATCTAGAACACAACTTGCACACGCTCTTCCAGTGTATTAGGAGGTATGTCTAAGTACAGGATACTAACCAAAAGATCGTTACAAGTTGTTGCCTCGGTGGACCACGAAATTCAGGATTCATCCGATGCTCAAGAATCCAAACAACAGCACCGACAAATAGAAAAAATGCTGCAGTCACACACCACATTTGCCAAGTAAATGGCTTGAGGAAAGACCATGGACTAGATTTAACCTCTCTAACAGGAGCAACTACAACAAGTCCAGATTCCATGTAAGGCTGTGTGAAGTCTACAATCCTTGTCCTATTAGTAGTAATGGTTATATCCCCCACAGTTGCATCATATTTCTGCAGAACCCAGTTAACTAATGTCAATAAAAGGAAACACTTGCAGCACTAGATATAAACTACAAGTCGAATGGTACCGCTGCTACTGAAATAGGAGATGAAAGTGTGTGCGTGCGCGTGCGCATGCGTGCATATGTATGCACGTGGTTGTTTGGGGGATGCCAATTAAAGGGTGCTGGAATAATTACGTTTTGAGAAACATCAAAAACAATATTGTTGAATTCAGGATTCCTATTGCCATCTCCATATAAAATGTATGTGTGGGGGACAGGGTAAGCCAACAAGTTTATAGCAGCTTCAAATACATCAATGCTGTATCCTTTCGCTCCAGAAGGCCCATTATCTTTGCTAACAAATTCTTTAAAAGTAACCCGGTTGGGAACTGCAATCCTCAGAGGCTTCCCATTGTTTGGGAATACCCATCCCTTAGGATTTGCTGTCATTTCACCAGGCCATATTACACTGTACAGATGTTGGTTACTTGCTGAAATATTTGGAGGCTTTGTGTATAGAATTTCTGGTGCAACAGTAGAGAGATGAGAATAATTTGACCAATAGCCTATCGTTCGTATACCAGTTCCACCAATGTTAAGAATATCATATGAAGGACGGATTAAGTTCTTCTCTGAATCAAACTGTATCAGACCTGTCAAACCTGTGAAGTTCATAGAGAGAAGTATCTTGAGAAACTTCGGCCCTTGATCAAATATATGCAGGGAATTCAAATAAAGGGCACTTCCATTAGTGTCATGCAGGCTGGGATCTTCAGAAAATGTGATATTTCCTCCTTCATTGAAGAAAACATCAAGAGCACGAGCTATTAACCACACTGAATCATAAGCATACAAGGCATAAGAATTAAAGTTCGGGGTTTCCTTATCCTTCAAATTTTTCCACTTAGATGAAAAGCTTCTTTTGAGATCTGATTCTGGAGTATGATGGCGAAGAGAAACAACACCTTGTATAAGATCCATTGTATCAGAATCAACTGAATCCATTGAATCTAAAACAGAAGGAAGCCAATCAGTAGTAATCCAAACGTAGCCAGCACTCATCATTCCAAGGGTCTTTGCAACTGAAAAGATTGTAAGGCCAGAATCAGGATTCACATGTACGACAAAAACCCGTGACTCCATCAGGTTCACTCCAACTAATAAATCTTTAATGTCACTTCTGGGAGCATTTGGAGTAAAAGCTGCCTTGTAAGAAATCTTTGCACGGTTCTTGGCAAGTGCATCTCCCAATACAGAAATCCCATTTCTACCATAATCATCATCAACAAAGATGGCAATTATCTCCCTCCATCCAAAATACTCAAGCATATCAGCAATTGCATACATCTGGAAATAATCACTCATGGTAGTTCGTAGGAAGTATGGGTACTGCAAAGCGGAAAGAGTTGGATCTGTTGCTCCAAATGACAGAAGTGGTACATGAAGTTCATTCACAACATGAGAAATAACATGGGCAATCCCTGATGACTGTGGACCAATTGCAGCAACCACATCATCCTCTATCAACTGCAAAGCTATACAAATGAGGATGCAGTCATTTCCTCCAATTCCTCTTTTTCAATTACTCAGAAACCCATAGATGTTAAAAAAAAATTAAGGCAGGGCCATTAGATATACTGATCATACCAAGTACATTTCAAACTTATATGAAGATAACTAGTTCATCACCATTCTTAATATATTCAAGATCTCAAATTTTTTAGGTGTAAAAAAGTTGATAATTCAATTAGCTATAAACTCTGAGTTGTAAAACTATGAACAATTTGTTGCCATGCACAGCCATTCCAGGGGAAATAGGAAAACCTGATAACTCATTCTCTACTTCTAATGTCAGTGCTGCAGAGACATAACAACTTAAAGCAACAAAAGAATTGTGATTGTACTGTTTTCCCTATATGATACGGATGCAAGAAGCAAGTACAAGAAGTTGCCAAAGCTGCGATTTCATAATTTAAACGAATGGATAATAAGTCAGACATCTGATCACTGAAGGTCTGTCCGAGCTAGAAGAAGAATCCAAGAGGAAACATGATCCATGATATTTCTGCAACTTGCAATTTAGCAACATTTATGCTTGTAGTAAGGCTATTGCTTTGACTCGGGAGTTTTGTTTATGAATACCTTCAGATAGAATAGCTTGAGTTAAGAATAGACAACTGCCAACTGAGCAATATTAGACAACCAATATTAAAGCCTGATTGATGAAAAATGCACATGCAACAAGCAAGAAAGTGCATGTAACTCAACTCACTTCCACTTATTAAGCTGATTCCTAATTACTTTAAAACAGCCAACCGCAGGAATGCTTCTTTTACTTCACCAGTACATATGGTCACAAAAAAAAAAAAAAAGAAAAAAAAAATTCATTTCTGATAACAACAACTAGAACTTAAGTATAGAGCAGTGGAAAAGAAACAAATTATGGTCTAATTCCATACGAAACTAGTTAAGACAAGAATTTCCATCTTCACTTCCAATATTACCTTCAACAGTTCCAAGAAATTCGCTGCAATTTGTATCATGCAAGATGAGCTTCAATTTTGTCCCCTTAAGAATGCTTGGGTTAGAATTGATCTCATCAAAAGCAGCAAGAATAGCTGGCTTTGCTGATCTTCCAATATATGAATTCAATGTAAACAGAGCTCCAACTTTCACCTCCTTTGGTCTGGCAGCTGAACTATCGTTTGCACCTTGACCAACCACCACCATGGGCACCCACAGACAAGAAACCCATACCAGAAATGCTCTCTTCAGACAAAAAATGAGCTCCATTTCCCACAAAGCAAGAATCCTATATCTGATTCTTTAAGTCATTTGATGACAAAAAATCCTTCAATGAAATTATGGTCCTGCAGATGAGAAGAGCAAGAAAGTGAAGCTCCTCAAACAACAGACTCAGAAAAGAATACAAGATTCCTCACATGGGTTTTTAAGCTTTAAGAACTTGATCAAAGATGAAGCACGGAAAAGAACCTCAAGACAAGAACTGGAAGATAGAGGTCCAAGAATTAAGGACCCTCGTATCGGTCCTCAAAAGGCAAACACCCCAGAGGTATTACAAAGCAGAGGAAAGTTCACTGCAAATTTGGCCAAGAAAAATGAAGGTTCATTAAAACTAGAGTCCAACGAAAGTGCAGTAATTTGAACCTGAAACAACCTTACCAACTTGCACCTCACATTTCAAAATAATCATGGAATATGTGCACAAACTTCCAAAATAAAATGGTAAATTGACTCATGTTAGATTACGCACCAGCATTTTCTTCTTTTCTTTCATTTTTTTTCCCTTTTGTAAGAAATGATAGCGTATATTAGTTATTTAACATTTTTCATCGTATCAGATTATACTCACGTCACATCACTTTGTATTCGACTTTGCTAATACATATTTTTGGTAAACGAAAACATATTTTACCATCCAACAAGTATAAATATTCATAACTTAACCCAGTATAAATAAATAACAGTAGACAAAAGAAAATGAGAAGAACATCTAAAAAAAATATTGCAGCACAAGTTGCAATATAGTCAATTGGGCATCTGCACTGGGATTCACATTCATGAATTGATAAATGTTGCAGACATGATACTAAACACAATTGTTAACTGGAGCAATTCAGACCCGAAGAGAGTTGTTGGAAGATGACAAGTTAGATTACCTCAACTTAATCCAAAATTTGCAACTTTCAACACTTAAAAAATGGTACAAGACTTGCACTTGTGGCTCCTTCTGAGGGAGTAACTTTGGGTATCAGGACAAGACAACCATTTTCTTGTAGTCACTTGGATTAATTTACATGGGTTAATAAAGTGGATGGTTGCCCTCAGAAGAGCTCAAAACATGAGAACAGTCTTGCAATCTCAGTAAAGAATTATTCTTTCCTGTAATTGTTCTAATAATATACTATAATTCAAGTATCAAACGGAAAAGTTTATCATATGTAATGCCATCACATAAGTTGGAATAGTTAAGAGTGAAGACAACGTCGGTGAGAAGTCTCAAATTTTAAATCCTCCACTTACACTAAAGAAAATTTGTATTTTAAAATAATAATTAAGTTGATATATTGCATTTTAACATTTGTATTTTGATTTTTGTTCTTGACTCCAAAATTTATTTTTACAAAATGCTAATAGAATAAGAAAAAAAATGCAGGGCTCACCTAATTATTGTTAAATTTTGTGGTGGGAAATTGAAAAATGTACTAAAATGGTTTGGGATACTACCAGAAGTCCTGTGTATTATTTCCACGATTAGGCTGTAGTTAACACTAGGATTTAGGTCAGTTTCATAATAGTAAAAGAATATTACCAAATTGAGATGAGAGGAACATGATGTATGGTCAAGATAATGCCATGTCATTATTAGGTTTAGAAAAATTCTTTTCATGAGATAAAGATGATGGAGAATGGGTCCCATTTGTCTCTCGCATGGAACACGTGGATGATCTCTTACTGTTTATTTTGGAATATAAGCAATTGGCAATTGACAATTGACTCTTGGAATATTTATTGAACACAGCTAAAAGAGAGGTGTAATCTACTGCAGCCACAAATCACAGTTTACATCATCTTATTGGAATAAAAATTACATAATCAGCATCTTAATTGTCCACGTCACATCTTTGGGTACGCTGTGACCAAAACATTTTAAAAGAATTTAGTGTTTTCTTATTTGTAACCTCCCTCATTTTTTTTCTTTTCTTTTCCTTTTTCTTTGAAACATTTTGTTTGGATAGTCGATTATTTTGGGAAGTGTATTTATTTGCATTATAAACACATTTTTCAATCACAATTTTATATCATATACATATTAGCACATAAAATCACGCAGGAGAAGTAACATTAAAATCTCACAAATAATGAACATTAAGAAAGACACGGGAGGAAACAAAATATCTTACTTCAATCCATTAATTTTCACCATCTACAAATCTAGGACTCCAAGTGCTTAAACAAAAAAATATATATAATTACAAATCACATTCTAATTATAATATAAAAACATGACTCAATAGATTTCCTAGACATCAAACCAAATATAGTTACCAAATAAAAAAGAATATAATTCTAAAACTACTAAATTTTTAAATATTGCTCGGTTTAAAATATGTCAACAATGCCTCCCTTAAACCAAATTTTTTATGTTGTTATCTTCAATATGATCACGAGTTTCAATCATCATTTCGGCCTTTGTAGCAGTATAATTCAAGTGCAACTCCAATTTATAATTTTTAGCCATCTAAAATTTTGTATTGTTGAGACAATTCTCGTGAATTTTTTTTTCCATTGTAGCTGAAAAAACAAAAAAGACTGGGTAGAGGCAACGAATAATTATTAGTTCAATTTTAGAGGTTAAAATGACTTCAAAACTTCATCAAACCATAATAAACACGAGCAAATTGACTTTGTCAAAATCCATTTTCTAGCGGACATGTAACATCAGAAATTTATTTTTCCATAACATTCAATGCAAAGACTTCCACAGCATTCAATGCAAAGACTTAATTGGTCAAAAGATTTTTCCAGACTCCAACCCCTTCCCTTCCCCTTTCCCTTGCAAAGTTTAATTCCTGTAAATTGAGACCAAAAAAAAAAAGAAACACATAATTCGACACTAAAGCTCTTTTCGTTTCTGTTCTTCCTTGTAAGGTTTAGAGCTTCCTATAAACTAAGCAAATAAGACCACAAAAAAAAAACAATATAGGTTGTTTGAATTACAGTTTTTTTTTTTTAAAAAAAAGCTTGTTGCTATAGATATATGCATTTAATTGTTATATTTGTAGGACAGCTTTATTTAAAATATGGATTTTTTTTTTTGGGTTTTGTTGGGATCTTTAAGATCAGTTTGGTTAAATCTAAACTTTCTTTTGGAACTTCTAATTGGTACTTGTTAGATTTTGAGCTGCAAAGATTCATTTGTATTTAAAGAAATTTTGGAGTTTCACACTGCTAACTGTTATTGATTTCTTTGATTTGAAAGGAATCTCTTCCTATCTGCTTTATGTCTTGCATGCTTTTCAGGTGTTTCTTGGCACTATTGCATCTTTTGTCTAAACATGAGTTTGTTTGGATAAGAGTTTATTTGGATGATTTATTTGAGATAATTACTATAATACTTTTTATGATGTGATGTATGTGAGATAAAAAGGCGATTGGGAAGATAAAAGGTGATTGAAATTTGTGAAGTAAATTTTTTTATTTGAAATCAAGTCTATCCAAACAAACCCACTAAAATTCTCTTATTTTGAAAAAAGGAATTTCTCAAAAGCACTAGTGTTTCTATTGTGCTCAAGAAATGGAGACTGAATTGATATTTCACGAACCCTTTTGCAAAATAGCTTCACTTCTCCCCCAACAATTTGTAAATTGTAGCACAAAATCTCTCCATATGTGTTAACCATGGTCGTTTGCATTGCTAGTTTTTAGAGAAATTCTTTACTTTTCCGTTCAAAAAAAAAATCTTATTAATACATTTTCTAAGTACTTTCTAATTTTACACGTATCATATTATAGAAAATGCTACAGTATTATTTTGGCTGGTTTAGGATAATCACCAAAGCATAGGTGACAAGAAGATATAGATATATATATATATATATATATATATTGAAGGAGACATTATAGATATTCTCTACAGGCCTATCTGAAAAATGGAACTGGAATGTAGGGTGGAAGTTTTGGGACTGTTCTCTCATTCTGGAGAAGATATTTTCTCTAAAGACAAGGGGTCCGTTTGGATTCCTTGTTTTTGGACCTGTTTTTGAAAAACTGTTTTTCACATTCCAAATGCTACAGTAAATGTGTATTTCAAAAACAACTCTAAAAACACCATATCCAAACAATATATCAAAAACAACTCCAAATACATATTTAATATGTTTGTTTCAATTTGTATATCTCAATTATGTATAGGATATATATATATTATATTAATTTAAATATATTTATTTATACATATTATAAATATTTTATTTTATATAAAATATATTTTTATAAATATTATATATTATATATTATATATTATATATTATATATTTAATATATACATAATATATATTATATATATTATACATTTCTATAAATGTACATTTATACATAATATATATATTTATGTATATTTATAATATACATTTATATTATGTATTATATATAATATAATACATTTATACATTTATATTAATATACATAATATTAATTATACATTTATACATAAAATTAATACATTTATACATTTATATTTATTATATTAATACATTTATACATAATATTAATATATATTTATAATATATTAATTTATACATTTATATAATATTAATTTATAATTTATACACATTTATAATAATATGCATTTATAAATATATTTATATTATGTATTATATATAATATAATACATTTATATATTTATTTATATAATAAATTAATACATTTATAAATAATATTAATATATTAATTTATACATTTATATAATATTCATTTATAATTTATACACATTTATAATAATATGCATTTATCAATATTATATAATATAATACATTTATATATTTATTTATAAATATGTAAATATATTTATTTATAAATATGTAAATATATTTATTTATAAATATTTAAATATATTTATTTATAAATATTTATAAATGTATTATAAATGCATAAATGTATATAAATATAAAAATTAAAAATTAAAAATTATAATATACATTTATATAATATTCATTTATAATTTATACATTTATAATAATATACATTTATACATTTATAAATATATTTATATTATGTATTATATATAATATAACACATTTATAATACATTTATATATTTTATATAAATATATAAATATATTTATTTATAAATATTTATAAATGTATAAATATATATTGTTATAAAAATATAAAAATTATAAAATATAAAAATAATCGAAAATATGTTTTAAAAATACATCTAAAAATAATCCATAAAACATCTACAATAAAAGTTTTTCATATAGTTTTTGAAAAACAACCCAAAAACAACTAATCCAAACGGACTTGTATTTGAGAAACGAAATGCTACAGTGCTATTTTTGAAAAACAACCCCAAAAACAGCTAATCCAAACGGACCCAAGCATTCGCTTTGTTTAAAATGCAAAGATTTTGTCACCTGTCCAAATCAACTTTACAGATTCACCAGATGGGCCAAACAAGGGAAAGAAATAGGCATCTGCTTGGAAATAAACAAAGTGCAATGTGTCAGCTAATATATGGCGGCAACAGTCTCTTGGACTGTTGATACTACGTAGACATAAGTTTTGAATGGGTGGGAGGTTAGGGTTCAACCTCGTGCTTCCCATCTTGTCACTTAATTGTGATTTTTTCTAACGAGAAAATTCCGTTGGTTTCCCCTCACTAGGTTAGAGTAAATTATATAAATATTATCGTTGTAATAAAAAAAAGTATTAGCTAATATACGAAAAATTATACCAAATGTACGCTATGTTAAAGCTTCCATTTTGATGGCTATTTTCGATAAAAGAAATTTTTAACTGATTTTCAAAAACATTTCCCAATTGAATTTTTTCAAAAAAAATTTTGGTTTCTTTAAATCATATTTACATGCACCCTTGTCCAAAAAAAAAAAAAATGCTATAGTGATGCTTTGTCTTCTAAAAAATGCCATCCACTCATATAAATGACCTTTGGATAGATGGGAACAAGTGAAAGTGGCACCGCTGTGCACCTTCAACCATTAAATGGTTGTTCACATCAGTCGCTCAGCTCAACCCAAAGTTCTTGTTTGTGGAAATGGAGAGTCTTAGTCCTAGCTTTTTATTCTTTTCACAACATCTCTAATTTTTTTCCATTTGGTAAAGAATTAGCATCATTTTTTGGAGCCATCATTTATCTATTTGAAAAGGTGAAAAGAATTAGCATTTGTACATTTTAAATGATTTAGGCCTGATTTAAAATTACGACGGCTTATAAAGAAGTACTTCTGACACAAGTGCTTTTAAGTTATCAAAAATTGGATTCGTTAAGTTTTGAAAAAATTAATTACTAAATACCTTGGAAGTACTTTTAATACTTAAAACTCCTTTTTTTTTTTAAACATACACGGTAACTCCAAATGAGGCCTTAATCCACTTTTAATATGAACGGTGAGGTTGAAAATTGGAAACCATCAAATCAACAAAGTAGTGGAGGAAAATTATAACAGCAAGGAGATTTGCTTTTAAATATCCTTTAATTTGCTTTGAAGCAAGGTGATGATGCCGCAGAGGACTGATTTAGTGGCTACAATTAAGACTCAAAACTTGGATGTCTTGGATTCGAAACCAATATTTCCCTTCTTCACTTCTTAAATCTCATCATTATCTTGCTAAGAGCCAAAAAAAAAAAAAAAAAGGCAATGACCAACATTTTAACACTCCCATACTTTTTTTTTATAATTTTTTTTTCAATAATCACCTAAAGATGAAATCAAAACTTGTTCTCTTTCTCTGTTTTTTTTTTTTTTTTTTGGTAGGGGTATAGATTAGAAATCCTTTTCCTATAAAAATTTATTTGGACGTTTCTCCCATCTCATCACTAAAGGCTAAAATATTTTACATCACCTGAGCGTGTGAGCCCATGAGGAGATGGACCAGGACAGTTGGATTATGTGAAAAGGGACCAGCTGCTTCTGTTTTCCCATACTTATTGGCCCACAAATTAAATAGAGTTAAAGAGGGGGGTTGTTTGACTGACTCGATGCATTAAACGTATGGTCCCAATAGCGTATTTGGATAGAAGATTATTTGGAATAATATTTTAAATAAACACTATAACATTTTTTTTTATATGATAAAAATGTGATTGGGAAGATAAAAAGATTATTAAAAAATATATAATATATCTGTGATGTAATCAAATATACCACGGTCCAAACAGACGTAGCTACATGTTTTTGAACAACATGAAGAATCATAACCAGTTGCAGGATTATGCGTAGAACATTGTGAACCAGTCCAGCAATGAGAAATTGTTGCAGTAAACTCTTGTCCTAACCTTTTCTTTTCCCCCGTTAGATCTGTTAGATCTATTCCATTTGTTACATTGAAAGGACAAACTATACTGTAAGCTAGACTCAACAACTAAGTAGCTAACTAGGTCGTGTCAAATTTCATCATCAAAATGAGACAAGGAATACAAGAGAAAATCTTTTACCTAAAAGGACATATATACACCGTCTATGGCTAAGGATTCTTTTTGATGGTAGGAACTTAGCTTTGCAACAAGGATAACTGAAAAAAGTTAGAAGCTTGATGGTAGGAATTTAGCTTATCAACTCACTTGAGACTGAGAGTTGTTGTGCTGATTGAAGTATCTTTTGATTGCCTCTTCCTTCTCATCAATGAAGTCAAAGAAGTTGTGAAGGACCTTTGAACAATGTACGTTTGATGAGAGTGTGGTTGAAGAAGTAGGAGTTTCCATCTGCTTCTTCTGGTACCTTGCATATTGCCTAGCAACTCTGAATAGAAAGAGTAAAAGGGCTCCAAGGCTGAAAACACCGCATAGTATAAACAGTTCCAAAAAGCTTCTTAAATGCAGCTGATTAGGATCAGGGTTTTGTATTCTCTGTGCTGGACATTCTGGCTTACAGAACCATTTGTGATGGATCTCCTGGAGTTTCCCACTCTCTGCAAGCTTTAGGATTGCTGTTGACATGTCCACTGCAAGGGGAGAGTCCTTTTGAAAAGCCTGAATTGTAAGATAAGTAAGATAAACAAACAGAAGATGCCCACAGGAAAAGAAACGTAGCTTTTACAAGTTTGAGACAAAATGTTTAAATTATTCCAAGCTTATAACATGACTGAAGAACCAAGAAACTAGATGAGATGCCACATTTTTCCAGCGTTGTGTACTGTTCTGCATTTCTGCATAACAAATTTGCTATTCTTCGGCTTCAGATATAACTCTATCCAAATAAAATCAGATTTGCATGCAAGAAATCATAAAGTCGGCACTTACAAAGCCCCAACCACCCTTTGTAAATGGCTGTCCAACAATTATAAAATCAGTGCGCTTGGAAAGAAACAATTCAATGTACGGAAGCTCGTCCACTATAGCAGCTACCCCTCCAGATTTTGGCCCTTGCCTGAGGGCCTTCTCATATTCTTCTGGGGAGCCTAGAGACACAAGTCTTGATTTTCGTATGTTGAGATTGTCCTTTAAATAGCTATAAGCAAATGATCCGACTTGATAACCAATAGGCCAATCACTGGCAATCAAGCTGTCAATTCCCGTGATAGTAGATGATGAAAGCTGCTGGACTGTAAGGATTGATGTCAAGCTTGCTGTGTAGCTTGATGTAACAACCATCAAGAGGAACAGCCAGACCACCATCACCATTCGTGACAGCGGGCTTATTGTTTTTTCTTCTGAAATTAGAAAAAAATAAACTGTTACACAACATTTCTACGTGTACTTAGTTGTATTTGACAGAAAATGCAAGCAATTCCAAAGACACAGAGAAATGCTGAGAGAGAAGATCATATGTTTTAGGTTTTGTAAAAGAAATTGCAGATAGCATATGAGAGAGACTAGGATGTGAAAAGCCTTTCAGCAAAATAGCAACATGCCCTACACACTTTCTTCTCTAGTTTAAGGCTAGTTCAGAATCTCTATAGCCTATACAATGCTAGCTAAAAGAACATTTTACAAACCAAACACTAACTGATATGGATCCATGCAAGTATTAGTTTTACATATAACTTGTCAACACAACTACCGATGTACTGTACTTACGATTTGTCTTGAATAGAGTTGAGAAGCTAAACCTGCATCAACAAATTGATCAGAGTTAATTACTGTTCAGTAAACGAAAATTCAGTAAAACAATATCAAGAGTGAAATGGTGCCTGGAACTTACATGGTTCAGGTTTTGTCTGCTTAAGTAACAGAAGTTCAATATGGTCACATGAAAATTTGTGAAATCAAAAGTGCAAGTCTCAAGTGTGAAATGAGTGAATGAATACTGAAAAAGGGCTTACAGGAACATTGTTCTAAGCTGTTGTTTAGGAGGGCCACGAAATTCATCATTGACGCGGTGCTCAAGTATCCATATAACAACTGCTATTACAACAAAAGAGATTGCAATGACAGCCCAAAGTTTCAATGCAAAGGGTTTGACAAAGACCCAAGGAGTTGACTTTGAATTGTCAATAGGAACAACTATGACAAGCCCAGTAGCAGCAAAGGGCTGAGTGAAATCAGCATTCCTCGTTCTGTTTGTCACAATAGTAATATCCCCAATAGCTGCATCAAAAACCTGCAACATACCTTTAAAGAATGAACCAAGTATGCCCTTAAAGAGTGAGTAATAGATCCCCTCCACATTGGACATGTCAAATGAAGATGGAAACAAAAGATAAGCCACTGAAATGTCAGTGATATCAGTTAGGCTTTGGCAAAAATAACTTTCTACACATTGCAATTGTTTATGACAAATCTTCACTTTTAGCCAACTTTGGTGTTCTCTTTTGATATTTGTTCTCTGTAGCTATATTCATAATGGATTCATGCTTGACCAAATGTGTATGAAGTCTAGAAGAGTAAAGATTAAGAATTGTGTATCTAACAATATCAGAATCTTAGATAAATTAAATGAATGGCAAAGCATGTGTGATACTTACACCATCAGCCACCATTTTCACCAAAGCATCATAGTTTGGATTGGAAAGACCATTGCCAAAAGGCACAAATGTGGAAGGAACATCGTATGGAACTAGTTGTCGTGCCTCATCAAACAGGTTAATGCAATAACCTTGAACATTGTGGCTTTTGTTCAATTCAGTTACAAACTCTGTAAAACTGGCCCTCTTGGGAATTCCAATTCTGAGCGGTCTTCCGCCATTGGCAATCACCCATCCACGCGGCTTTTTAGTCATCCCACCAGGCCATGTAACATTGTCAATCTTTTGATCTGGATGGGAATAGCTGGTCTGATTTTCCTTGCGGAATTCAGGTGGCAAAAGAGAGAAACCAGTATGGTTTGACCAATAACTGACTATGCGGGTTACCATTCGCACAATGTTGACAACCTCATAACCAGTTAAGATAATGTTCCTATCTGCATTAAATCGAATCTGGCCAGTTAAGCCAGTGAGGTTTGTTTCTGACAAAATTTTGAGCAGAAGTTCTCCACCATTGAAAACTTTAAACTTCCCGAGCTGCATCCTATTTGTCTTTGCATCTTGTAATGTGCTGCTGGAAGAAAATGAAATGTTGATATGCTGTTTTAAAATTTTGTCGATTGCATGTGCAACTGCCCATACTGTGTCATATGCATAAAGTCCATACACATTCAATCCTGAATGTACTGCATCCCTTTGCTGTAGTTTCCTCCACCGAGACACAAAGGCTTTCTTCAGGGTGGTTGTAGGAGTATGAGGCCGAAACACAATTACACCTTCAAGCATGCTGAACAAATCTTGATTGTCTTTTGATAGTGAATCTAAAGTGGAAGAAAGCCAATCAGTTGCAAGCCAAACATATTCACTAGTCATCATGTTGAGCTGCTGTGCTATGTGGAAGAATCTCAACATTGGGTCAGGATTAATGTGCACAACATAAACACGAGGACCTAAATACTTGGAATTGTTAAGAACGTCAGTAATAAAATTCACATCAAATTGAGATGGTAAGGCTAGTTTATAAGAAATTACAGCCATCTTCTCTGTGAGCTTATCCCCTAAAACAGATATCCCATTTCTTCCATAATCATTGTCAATAAAGATGGCAATAACCTCTTTCCATCCATAAAAGTTGATAAAATCAGCCACAGCCTCCATTTGATAAGAGTCACTATGTGTACTTCGTAGAAAGTAAGGAAATTGTAAGGCTGATAAAGTTGGATCAGTGGCAGCATACGAGACAAGGGGCACATGAAGCCCATTAGCAATTTGAGAGATCATATGAGCTATCGGAGAAGACTGTGGGCCAATAATTGCAACTACTTCATTATCAAGTACCTGAAATGCTGACAGAAGCTATTGAATCAAGACAGCATAATCTATAATTAAGAACTCTGACCTGCATACTGAAGACCTAATATTGAAGAAGGAAAACAAACTATAAGCAAAAAGCAGAAGATTTTTTATCTTCAACTAACAAAGGATTAAATTGGTATGCTCCAGATCAAAACTTATTCATGTTCGACTTCAGATTCTTTCAACAATTTAAGATGATGGTATAGAACGCTTATTGAATAATGTTTTTGCCCCTTATAGCTAGAAGCCATACCTCATAACCTCAAGCTAGGCACACTGCAGTCAGGTGATGGAATACGAGATTGCGAAGTTTCATAAAAGATAACATGACTTTTGCTTTCTTAGTTAAGACGATTTCACTTCAAACAAGTCTAGGGATAGTAGACAATAAATATGTAGTAATAAGAGCAGAAAATGCCATCCCTCAAGTTTGTTCCATCTGTGATACTGAAAAATGGAAGGTTGTAGGAATGAGTGAGCTCCTCAGGATTACATACTGCCAGCAAAAGAGAAAGTATCACTCCCCTCTCACTCTTAACGCATGTAACCTTTTTTTTGTTCCCTCTTTAAGGATATTTCTCTTTCAAGTAAAAAATTGTCAGTTGTTGAAGTTTGGGGAGAAACAAGAATAACAATTTAAAGAATTGCAACATATGAAATGAGAAAGAAATTGAAAGAAAGGCATCAATTGATAAGCTAAAACCTTAATCTGGAAGAAAATACCAGTTGAAGTCAAGGGTGAGGATGATGTAACACTTGGACAATAATTAATTTGGTAATTGCCATCACACTAAGCATGCAGAGTCTGTACATAGTAGATTCTGGAAAGGAATCATAATTTTGTCAATTTAAGGTTATTAAAGGGAGAAGCAGTTAGATTCAAGAAATAATTAGATCTGAAGAATGTAAAAGATGCATGTAGAATATGGAGCATACTCTGGCTTCGCCACAAACTATAGAAAGAGCATCTCAACTGTGTAGAAGACCTTATATAATCCAAATGGAACTGAGATTCAATTATCCTATATACTTCTTTGTGCAACCTTCTGAGAGGGCGGGGACTCATAGCATCTTAAACAA